>NC_088263.1:10950000-11220000 GCF_036013445.1 Caloenas nicobarica
CGAGTTCCACAGTGAGCAAAAACTGCTGAAAACAAACAAACTGAGACTGTGCCTGTCACCCCGGGAGCCACCCCAAGCACTGTCCCTGCCTGCCTGCCCCCAGAGCCCCCAGCCGCTGCCCAGTGCCCCAGCTCTCCTGCAGCACCAGTCAAAACTGCCAGAGCACACATGGATTGATCCAGGGCACCAGTAACTCCAGTCCAGGGAAGACAGCGAAACTGGGAACAGTTTGGAGATGGGGCTGGAAGCCAGCCCACGCCGGGAATTTGCAGGGGCTGATTTGCGGCTCGTTGTTGTGTCTCATTCCCGCTCCTCTGCTCGCAGGCTCTCACCCCGCTGTGCAGGTACACACAGTACTTTCTGATTAACCTGCACTCTGCCCTGAGCACAGTGAGCCCAGCCAGGTGAGGGGGCTCAGCCTCACCAATACATCTGGCCGCTTTCATCCACTGCAAAATGTAAACGATTTCAGGGGAGAAGAGGTGCAGGGGCAGCTGACTGTGGCAGAGGGGAGCTCCTTTCCGCATCTGCTTTTGCTTTGCAGCCACTTGCCAGCAATCTGTCGCCCCGAATGTGTTTTGGTGGCCTGTGCTAAGTGTTGCAGAAACCATAACACACAACTTGGGCATGTTGGGGTCCAACTCTGATATCTCAATTGGGATCGACTTGTCTGACATGAGTGAGGTGGCGGCCGTGGGGGCTGTAATTGCACTCCCTGAGAGTCAGGCAGCCAAGAAATCTGTTATACTAAATGTCACCAACAGAAAAAAATATAATTCGTGGTAGGTCTGCAGCAGTTTTATTGTGAGCCCCATTATTTTTAACGTTTTCCTTAAGTCTCGGCTTCTGAAATTATGTGCGTAAGGAAAACAATAATTTCTACACTATTTCCCAACCATTCTGCCAGTAAAGAAAATCCTGGAAAGTTGAAACCGCAGCAGGCAAAAACCCGCGGGAAAACAAAACAAAAACAAAAAAAGAAAAAGCAGAAGGCGACGCGAAAAAACGAATTTTTTTTTAACTTGGGATAGAAAAACGGAATCGAAGCGGCCGCGGGGAATTACCGGCCCGGAGACGCGGCGGGGGCGGGCGGCAGCGGCGGGGACGGCGCGATCGCCACCGGGGGAACCGCGCAGCCCGCGCAGTCCCGTCCGCCGCCCCCGGCCCCGTCCGCGGGCGCGCAGCCCGGCCGTGCCCTGCCCTACCTTCCAGGCGCATCCCCACCGTGAGGCACTTCTGGAAGCGGCAGTAGGGGCAGCGCTTGCGCTGGGTCTTGTCGATCTTGCAGTTCTGGCTCTCGGTGCAGGTGTAGTGCTTGTTGTTCTGCACCGTCCGCTTGAAGAAGCCCTGCGGCGGCGGCGATGCGTCGGGCACCGGCACCGGCATCCCGGCACCGGCATCCCGGCACCGGCACCCGTCCCACCGCCCCCCGCCGCGCTCGGGGCGCCCGTCGCTGCCGCGTTCCCGTCCCGCCGCCGAGAGCGAATCCGCCGCTAACGAAAACGGGCGAGAAGCGGTCCGGGGATGGCCCCCCGGCCCCGGCCCCTGCACGGCCCCCTCCCCGCTCTCCGCACAGCCCCGGCTCCCGCTCCCCGCACAGCCCAGCTCCCCGCACAGCCTCGCTTTCCGCACAGTCCCAGCTATAGCTCCCGCACAGCCCCGCTCCGTGCACAGCGCCGGTCCCCGCACAGCCCCAGCCGCGTTTTCCGGTCCCCGCACAGCCCCGGCCCCGCACGCCCCGGCCGGCTCCTACCTTGCAGCTCTCGCAGGTGAGCAGCCCGTAGTGGTACCCGGAGACCTTGTCCCCGCAGACCGGACAGAGCTCGTCCAGGTCCTCATCATAGGAATAGTCCATCCCCTCCAGCGGCCCTGCTGCGGGACAAGCCAGCGGGTCAGCGGGACGGGGCGGGCGGGGGACGGGGACAGCGGCCCCGAGCCCCTGCGCTGGGTGCGGAGCGGGAGCGCGGCGCGGAAGAGACCGAGCGGCAGGTGCCGGAGCCCTTTATAGCGCCTGGAAGAGCATCTCCATGTTGGTGCGGGCGGGCGGCCAGCCCCCCGGGGGCTGGGAACCTCCTCTGGGGAGAGCGGGCGGCTCACGGCGCCGGGGACGGGGTGGGGGCGGAGGGACCAGCCAGCCCGGGGACACGAGGACACGGGGACGGGGCCGCGCTCCGTCCCGCTGCCAGCCAGCTGCCTGCGGGGAGGTGCTCACGGAGCCCCGGGAAACCTGCGTGAGGAGCGCTGGGGTGTGTGGCACCTCCCGACACCTCCTTTGGGACCACTGCTAGCGAGGCGACGGTTTGGACCTATTGCCGGTCACCCTGTGCCAACCATGTCCTGGTCTGCCTGTCAGACAGAGGTTGTTCACCGCCAGTATTTAATGCATTGCTTCACGTTCAGGGATTCTTAACGAAATGTTCCATGACGCCAGCAGCCTGGCACAGGAGCATCCATGCTCCTGGCACGTCCTGTTCATCAGGACACTTCCAGGCCGGCTTGCCATGTGCCGTGGCCCAGGCCCTCAGCCATGGGGAGCTCGAGGCTCCGGCTCACAACTCAGTCACTGGAGCTGAACTCGTCCCAGCAGCTGGGCCGCCCGCTCTTATCAGGAGCCCCTTTGTAGCTGGTGCAGACAGAGCCTGTCCCAGCGCGGGCAGTGGCCGCTGGCCCCACACAGCTCATTCCACACGTCTCATCCCGCACAGCTGATCGCACACGGCTTGTTCCGCAAGGCTCATCACACGCAGCTCATCCCCTGGCTTGCCCCACACACCCGCTGCGCCCACGGGTGCGGTGGGTAGGAAGCGGCACTGGCAGGGAGAACGGCAAACAGGAAACGGGCTCAGCAGGGCATCGCTCCAGAGCCACCAGGAACGGAGCCCAGGCTAAGAATAGCAGCAGAGCAGCCCCGGTGCGGGTCAGCGCTGTTTGGCTGGGAAGGAGCACTCCCACCGCCCGCGGAGCCCCTCGGACACAGCCCCCACACTCGCTGCAAGCTCCTGAGGGAGCTGCCAGGCAGCTGCAGAGCAGGACCTGCCATCCGGGAAGAGGAGCCCAGGAGGGGCTGCGGGTCGGGAGAAGAGCCGAGCAAACACTGTGAGGAACAAAAGCAACTTGGAGCTGAGTGCTGTGGTGCTCACCAATGCGGGATGGGGAAGGGACATGGGCTCAGCCAGTCCTCAACACTGAGGGGTCCAGGCCACCCACACGCCTGCTCCATGGTGTGGGGGCTGCCTGTCCTTCCATGGGTAACACACAGTGCTGGGGTGACCAGGGACATCAATCCACCACCCGGTTGGGCTCCCAGAGCCCCTCGGCAGCCAGATCTGCATTTCTGGGCAGCAGTGTGGCCGAGGGGCCAAGGCTACTGCGAGGCCTCACTCTGCTGCCCGCGATGAGCAGAGCCGCCATCCCCACGCCTGCTGATGGGGACGAGACGGGAAGCAGAGGCCCACGCACGGCTCCCGCTTCCTTGCCAAGCCCTGCCGTGTCCCCAGCTCTGGCCCCGGTTGCCACCGTGCCGGGGAATGGCGGCAGCGGGTGGGAGACAGGCAGGGTGGGGCAACCACGGTTCTCCCCACAGCCAGCTACTCACCGTGTGTGGGGCCAGCCAGGCAGAAGAGCCTCCCTCGCACCGCCGGCTGGGAGCTGCGACTCGAGAAGCCTCCGCGGGGTGCTGGGCACTGCTGCCCTGTCCGTCCCAGGCTGGGGGATTTATGGGACCCGTGTCCGCCGGGAAGGTGTCGGGGCTCTGGCTGCGCACACACCGTCCTGGGCAGGACACCGGCCAATCTCCTCCCCATGGGGGCCAGGCTCAGCCGGGATGGACCCACTTCGGTGCCTTATTGGCTTCTGTGGGCACGTGACCGCGCTGAAAAACATCATAATTAAGCTACAAAGCACTGCCCATAAACTAGCATTAGAAAGTGACAGCAGAGATAAGTGGGACCCCCACCGCAGATAACGTGCCAGGGGAGAGAGACCCCGCGGGGAGGCGGGGGGCACGGGTGGGCGGCGTGAGCGCGCCAGCGCCCACGGCCACGCTGATTTACTGCCCCGGCAGGAGGGAGAGGGCCATGGGCACGGGGCAGGACACATCCAGGAGGAGCATGAGCCCACAGCACCCACCCAGCGCCGAGACCTGCAGCCGAGGGGTCTCCTCCGCAGGGGAGGGTGGAAGGGGGCTCCTCCCTGCACGGGGCTCGGTGCCTGTGGCCACCAGCACCCACAGCCAGCAGCCCCACGTGTGCCGAGATGACACTGGGGGTCCCCCTGGGTCGAGGACATGGCGGGGCAGCCAAGGCCCTGGCAGGGGAGGTGTGTTTGCTGTGCAGGTTCTCCCACACCCCATTGCCGCGTACGGCCCTGACCAGCGGGCGCCACGCCGGCTGCAGGGCTTGGATTTCCAATCACCCTGCGACAACACGAGGGCAGCGAGGCCACGCGCTGGGGTGAGAGGCCACAAGTGACACCTCCTGTCTGCCAGAACAGGGACTTGCTCGTGCCGCTGGCCCTGCACTCTGGCCATCCATCGCCGCGGCGCCTCCCCTGTGTTTGTGCACAGGGCTCACCCTGTGCCCTGTCCCACAGCCACGACAGCCCCAAGCCCTCATGCCACACAGTGAGGGCTGTGCCATGGCTGTGCCACAGCTGTGTCACGGCTCTGCCCCAGCCAGGTGGCCGCTGGCATCCGGGGGGCACGGCCAGACCCACCATCCTGGGGTCTGGGGTCGTGGAAGGTTCTTCCTCCCTCGGCACTGACGCGGCCCCAACACGGTGTGACCCTGACAGGTTCTGTGGTGCACCCACGCTGAGGGGGGCTCTGGGAGCCACCGGTGCTGCGGGCAGAGGAGCAGCAAGCTGCACAGCCCTGCTTGTTTTTTCCTCACTCTGCAGCTGAAAAGAGGAGAAAAACTTATGAAAACAGAGCTCTGGAAGAAGCGCCAGGCCCGGAGCAGCTTCCGCCCTGATCCCCAGCAATTATCAGCCGCATGCCAGATGTTCCGACACGATGCCAATGTCAGAGAAAATAAATCTGTGGCAGGTTCAAGGTCCCTGCTGGGCCGGCACGCAGCGCCTCGCGGCTCAGCACCGCGCGAGGCGGGGATGGAGCTGCGGGGCGGCCACGGCCGCTTCCTCCCGCCCAGCATTGTTCCCCCGGGAAGCCCCAGCCTCACACCGGCCACTTGCTATTTTTGCAGCAAGGTGCTTTCAGGGGTGAATACATCCCCGCTGGCCTTGGGCACTTTCCTTTGCACGAGCCCTTGCCAAGGCCGTGGCCCAGCTCCTGCAGCGGGTGCACAGCCCCGGGTCAGGGCCAGCACTCGGGCCCCGGGGCAGCCCGGCAGGTCCGGGCCGGCAGCGGGAGACTGGATTTGGGGAGGGCGGATTTGGGGAGGTCGGGTTTGTGGAGGCCGCTCTGGATCAGCCACGCAGAGACCAGGCAGAGCCAGGTCCTGGCAGGGCGGGCACGTGGGGCGCCAGCACCGGGGACATTCAGGCCCCTCTGCAGCGCGGGTGCCAACACCAACACCACGGCCCTTTGCAGCGGCAGCACCGAGCTCATGCCTGTGCTGCTGTTCTCCTTCCTCACCCTGTGCCGCGCTTGTGCTGGCATGTGGGACCAGCAGTGCCCGTGGGGACCGTGGACACCCCCGCAGGACCGGCCAGCACGCACAGAGCCCATGCCGACGGCTGCACGCTGCCCCGGGATGGGGAGAAGGTTCAGACTAGGGTGACAATTAGGTGGCCACAGCACCCGGCAGGGAGGGACAGAGCGGCCCTGTGCTTTCCGTCACACAGGTCCCCAGGGATGTGCTGGGGAAGGGTTGGCTGATGTCCAGGGACAAGGACAGGCCCCAAAGTTGCTGCCCTGTCACAGTGTTGCCTCAGCCAAGGGAGCAGCACAGCCTCTGCTTCGTGCTCCTGCTGTGCCCAAGCACCAGCACATCCCTCACCAAAGCCCCGGCTTCCAGCCCAGCGCCTGCCCTGCTCCATCTCCTGCCAGCTGGGCTGTGGGGCCAGCGTGGCCATGGCGGAGCTGGAGCCCGCGGAGCCGCACCACCCGCCACGGGCCGCAGCCGCGCTTTGGCTCCTCACTGGTGCATAGCCTTGATGCTCAGCAAAGCATATCTCCTTCTTGGATTTTATCTCCATCCACTCAGCTTATCGGCAGCGGGGCAGCCCTCCTGCCTGCGCCACGTTCCCGGAGCGTGCCTGCAGCAGGTGTGGTCAGCACTACTGTTTGCCAGATCGCGCTGCCTGCACCGCCGGCTGCCCGCAGTCCCTGACTCCGGGGCCCGTGCCGATAACGTGCACGCGGCGAGGACTTTGGCGATAGTGTTCCCGATGACATTACCTTGTCCTCCGCATTCTTCCGATGCCACGCACGCCTTCGCTCGGGGGCGCGGGCAGGCCCGGCGCATGGCGGTGTGTGCAGATGGTGTGCAGGCAGCGCCGGGAACGCTGGTGGTCTCCTCCCGGGGGAACTCATTGACATATCAGTCACATAATTCTGCATAATTGGGACTTGGATGCAGCCTCTCTTTATGTTTCCTCTTGGCAGTTGCCAACAACATGAAGCACTCCTGGGTCAAAATGACAGCCTTTTGCTTACTATTCCTGCTTATGTGCCTCATTTTCTTCAAGGATAAGAGCTCTTTATAGGAATCTTTATTGTGATGAGGTTAGCAGAGAGAAAGATTTCTCTCCAGCTTTCTCTCTCTCTTTCACAGCTGATTAGTGGGGTCGGTCCACAGGGACAGCAACATGGAGCTTGAATCCAGCACCCATCTTGGGGTCCCCCTGGCCGCAAGCCACATCTGCTCGAGTGCTGTCCTACCCCTCCAGCCCCACTCAGGGGCCAGGGTCGTCCCACGGCACTGCTCGGCCCCGGTCCTGGGGGCTGCACAGAGGGAATGCCACCACCCCAAGCAACAGCACGGAGAAACCCAACCGCCGGGAGCTCGGGCAGGACTTACCAGGAGCACGCACCTCTCGAGCACGCTGTCACTGTCCGGCCATGGTGGCCCAACCTTTGTCTGACCTCTGCAGTGATGATCAACCCCGTCAAAAACACCGAGAGCAATTCTTGTACCTGCACTCGGCAAACTGAGACGTGAGACTCATGCTGGCCCATCAAGAGAGACCCACCAGTCTACTGCACGCAATGGACTGGTTTGCAGGTTTGAACTCCAGAGAGACAGAGACTGGGCAAGAGGTGAGGAAAGAGGTGAGAGCAAATGGTGACAAGATCAGGAGAAATTCAGGGAAGAGATGTGGCCTGTGCCGGACATCAATGAAGTCCTTCCCCAGCCCAGCAGGACACCCCGAGGGACCACCCCAGCCGCGCGGTGACCCAGCCTCACCTGGCAGCCCTGTCCTGGCCACTGGCCCTGGGGTGACACTCCTGGGAACAGCAACTCTTGTCAAGAGGAAAGCAGCTTATCCTTGAAAGTTACTTCGTGAAGGTCAAGAGTGGGACTGTGACAGAGCAGCCTGACAAACGCATCTCCCAAAGTCCTTGGGCCCGATAATGTATGTCCCATGCAATGTTGACACTAGTGATCCACCAAAGATCAGGTTAACAAGTTTGACGTTAGTGACAGTGTGATTTGTTCAGCGCTGGCTCTGAATTCATAGAGCGGCTGGCCTTCGGTGATAAACTATTGCACCGTGCGCACGAGGCTGTGGCAGTTGTCACCAGCTGGAGCACCGAGATGAAAAGGAAGCAGAGCTCTAATCAAAATACAGTGGTCAGCAGAGGTTGAGCCGAAAATTAAAATGTGCTGGTACTTTTCCCACTCCAGCCTGGCTTTCCAAGCAGCCTGTAGTGCCAGTGCGAGCAGAGGCTGCCCCGGCGCAGCTCCAGGGGCTCCTCGCGCCCAGACTGGCAGTGGGGACAACCCCACCACCCCACGTGCGCAGCGCGTCCTCTGCCTCCTCCCAGGGAGCGCCCCCACTGCTGACCTTCGGGCCCCTCTGTGGGGAATAAATCCAGGGCAGCGCCGTGTCAAAGCCACTCGAGCTGCGCCACGGAGAACTGCTGTAAACAAGAAAAATTAACACAATAGAGAGGGCAGGAGACCCGGGAGCGCTCTGCAGAGGAGCGGGGCAGCGCAGCTCACGTTGGGGTTGAAGTGAGGAGGCAATAAACCCTCTGGAAGGAGCGAGGGGCGGGTGCTGTGGTGGGGGGAGCGGGTCCCCGCGAGCGCAGGGGGTGACGGGCACCATGTGAGCAGCCGGCCAGGGGCAGAGGCGGCACAGCCGGGAGGTCCATGGGGGCACCAGGGGAGATGGGGCAGTTTGGGGCCAGCAGCAGCGGGAGTAGCTCTCGGGCTGATGGGGAGCCCTGCAACTGGGAACAGGCTCTGCCCCCACAAAAATGGCTTATTGCGATCCAGCAGCTCCGTGTTCAAGCCCAGGAGCTCTGTCAGTGACAAAATCCTTCAGCTCAGCAGAAACACAGGGAGGGCTGCATCACTGTGTGCCGGGAGGCAGACACCTCATTGCTATTTCTTTGCCATAGTATCTCCCATTATAAAAACGAGCGTGGAAAAAAATTCCTAAACACTCTTAAAGCACAAGAGCTTCTAAACGTTAAGAAGGAAGAATTTCCACTTTTATGAGTTTAGCAATGCGGAAAGTGCCAGCAGCCCTGTGCGAGGGAGCAGCGGCACAGGGCCGGCTGCTCACTTGGAGCCACTTTGCGGCAGCACCGCATGTCCCTGAGTGGGCCTGAACGCGGCTCCCCAATAGGCACAGACACGCAAATACAAAAAGTGCTTCTTAGTCTTTTAACACAAACACACCTCAATGGCACGGGGGATTGTTAAATGCCTCCTTCAGTCTGTCTCCGAGCATGCTGGTCAAGGATTTCTGGCATGTTTGCTTCTTCGGATTGTTCCTCCTGCCTGCAGCAGCCGTCACCGCACAGGTCTCCTCCTGCCGCTGGTGCAAACCCCCTCCTGCTGCAGCCCGCAGGGACAGTGGCCCACGTGAACCGCTGCGTGTCCTGGCCACCCCACAGCCAGGACCAGAGACCACATGAACCTTTGCTCTCGCATTGCCTCCGCTCGTGTCCCCGCTGCGGCTGCCCCGGGCAGCACTCGTGCGCCCACCCGAGCCCCCCACAGCACCAATGGCACCGAGGCCTCCCCAGACCCACAGGCAATTCCAGCCCGGCCGCAGGACGGTGACATTCTGGGCAGCACCACAGCTGCCACCCAGACCAGCGCTGGGCTCCGTCATCCCGGTGACCGAGGGAGAGCATGTAAGCAAAGAGCAGATGCCAGCGGTGCAGAACAATTCACATTTATTAGTTCATACAGCTAACACTCGCTAAACATGCGTTCAACACGTATTGGTCACATTTCCACAGGTAGTCAAGTCACAGAGCAGAGCAGCGGAGCAGGGGCAGGTCGGGCTGACACGGACCCGCGCCAGTCCCACCGCGCGAGGGGGACCGGCTGTGCCACAGCACGCCCAAGACCCGGCAGAAACATTCATTTGGTCATAGCGTAGTGAGGGAAAGGCAGCTCCCGAGAGGCGCAGGACCCGTGTCCCCCCGGGTGCTGCGGGGTGAGGGCGGCAGCGGCCAGACGCTCCCCAGCCCCGGCTCCGAGCGTGCCAACGTTCACCGTGTGTCATGCCGAGGCAACATCCTGCTTCCCTGATTTACACAAGGGATTGTGAGAAAAATGAGGTGTTTTACTAGGAGAAACCATCACCTGGAATACCAGCTGAAGGACCCGACGACCGGGACCAACCCACCTTGGAAACATCCAACAAACCCGCGCTGGGCCCAGGTTGTGAACAGCAGCTTGGGACAGCCGTGGTGACACCGCCACGGCACAGCGGTGCTGGGCGAGAGCACGGCGGGCACAGTTCAGCGCCTGCCCAGGGATCCAGGGGGGCTGTGAAGCCAAAACCGTCACCCGCAGGTTGAAATGCTGCGGGGGAAACAGGAACCAACACACAGCCCACGGGAAGGGAAACAAAACTCCCGCCATCACACACCCTGGGCAAACAACACCGGCTGTATTTTTGTTTTTCACACAATCCCTTTGAGATGATAAACAGGATGTCACACGAGGTAGTTTTGTTATGGAAATTGAGTCAATAATGTTATCAACTATTACAAGACATTTTATAAATTGAAAGAAAACAACGAATCACAAAAGGCTTTGTTAAGGTTGATCGTCATCTGGTTTCAATTTCTGTTTCTTTCTGCCCTTGGGGGCATTTCTTCCACCAAACCATATTGCTTCTTTCATAGACTTGTTAGAGCTCAGCTGCACAGAGGCTCTTTTCTATTTTTTTCAATGGGTAGATATTGCCTGGATTGGCCTCACCAGTCTTTTGCAGGGCTGGTTTAAACTCGGCTTTGCAGACCCTGGCGGGTGAGGCTGCGGGGAGGCGGTGTCAGCCCTGCCAGCCGCTGACCGTGCTCGGCGCTGGCGCTGCGGGCCGGACCTTCCGGGTGCTCCAGGCACCTGGAACTGAACCCGTTCCACACGTCAGTGCCCTCCTCAAGCAGCCTGACCGAGTCTGCAGCCTCATCGACCCGCGGTGAGAAAGTTGCCCTGACTGGGAACGAGGATGCTTGACCGTCAGAACACACCTCGGCCTTCCGGCAAACTGCCCACAAGCCAAATCGAAACCTTCTCCCCCAAAATCTCCATGTGGGGGCTTTATTCAGCTTTCGATGGGTCCTCCAAGCAAGTCGTGAAAGAAGCAACTGTTGCAAGATCAAAACGAGGGTTTCTCTGGGTCACTTTTTAAATACTTATCCCTGAGCTTCCGTGTATTGCAAACAACACACTGTGAACCCAGAGAAACACCACAGCTTGATACTGACACAGCCTATGTATTACCCTCCATTTACACATCATCTACACTTAAAAATTAGTTTCATACTTAAACTAGTTCCCCAAGTTTCCCCCTTTCTCCTGCCCTTTATGTGGCAGGGATGATTGCCGCTTATTATCCTGAGAAATACAGAAATAACATTTTCACAGACGCCAAGCTTCATAGCTTCAAATCAAAACCAAGAAAGAACGAATGGTAAATAGCACATTCACAGGAGAATCTTTTTGTTTGCTTGTTTTTAAAAATGTAGTAAAGATAAAAGAAATTCAAGTTTTGTTTTGTTTTGTTTTTTTCTCTTCAAAAAGGTTGGTTTGAAGGACAAGACTTAAAACCCCGCACCCGAGGTGGCTGCGGTTCTGTGCAGGAGCCTGAAGAGCAGAGGGCAGGCGGGTCCTGCCGCGCGTGGCAGCGGGGGACGGGCAGAACGCGGCACTCAGCAGGAGCTCCGGCCTTGGCGTGCCAGCGTGGGGGACACGGACGCCAACTCGGCCAGCGAGAGCCAGCCTGCCGAACGGCCGAGTGCCCGGAGCCCGGTTCGCTCGCCGGCTCGGCTCGCGGCAGCACCACAGCGCTGGGAGACTGGGTATCACTGGGGCAGCAGCTCGCCGGCACCGGTTGCCCTGCAGCTGGCAATTGACTGACCGGTTTGCACCGATCGCCCGGAAAACGCCGTGTCCTCCCCCTTGGTCTTTGCGTGACGGGAGAGGGCGAAAGCTCGGGATTTAGGAATTACAGAAAAAGCCAGAGCTGCGGCCCGATGCTGCAGAGCAAGCAGTGCCCTGCTCAGCACGGCGGGCGAGCAGGCGTGAGGTGGGAAAGCCCAACACCACTGGCATCATTAGCAGTTAGAAAGTAGCTCGTGCATACGCAGAACAGCCGGAGAGTTGGCTCCTGCTGCATCAACCTTGCCGTGCCCAGGGCCCCCCATGTCCGGGTACCCAGCACCTCCCAGCACCCCAGGCGCCCCTCTCGAGAGGCCAGGCACGCCGAGGACAAGGACACGGACAAGTCATCCAAGCCTGACCCAAAGGCAGCGTAAGAAAAGCCAGTCGCTTCCACAAAGCTCATGTTGGGGTGCTGGGGTCCCAGCTGGGCTCTCCCGCCGCAGCAGCTCCCGCTGGCGGCTGCGCTGGCGACACCTCGGCCGCGTCCCGCTGAGCCCGAGCTCTTCAAATTTATGTCCCAAATCTCTGTTTGGATTAAAAGTAACTCTTCAGCTTCACATCTGCACAAATGCTATGAAGGAGAGGAGGGGGTCAGCCAGCCAATTTATCTTTCAAATCGGGGATAAAAATTGACTTGTCATGGCAGAAAATTCTACCAAAGACTATTATTGTTGATTGATTCCTCTATGACAGAAGGTCAGATAAGCAAGAGCAGATAGATACCAAAGATAATGAACTTCCCCCTACTAGCATTAAGCACAAATAAAATATGAGTCCCTGTAAACCGAATGTAACGTGAAGAATGGAGCAAAAATTCCAACCTTTCCAGGGTGTCCTTCAAACCAAATTCACAAATACATCTAGTGACTGACCTAACGTCTCTACATCTCTAGCTACATTCCTACCTTCTCATAATACCTGAGTTTGCAATGCAACACATTCACTTTACCCTGTTTAAAAAATACAAGTCATTAGAGGACTTGGTGCAGAAGATATTACGCATGACTGTCCTGCGAGCTGGATTCTGGTTCACTGTATCAGGTCCTTCCTTACAGTCAGCTCAGGAAGGCTTTTCTACTCCCTAGACAAATGGGTTGTTAACGGACGCTGCTGTCAATCAACCTTTGTAAAATTTGCTTTATACAAGAGAAAGTAGAACGTTCTTGTCCATTCATCATCATAAATGAATTTAGGTTTTTTGTTGTTGTTGGTACAGCATTCGTCTTGGGAGTCTATTTTGGATAAACACTGAATATCTAATAGATTATTTTTGTTGGGTATTTGGCAATAAGATGACCACTTTTATGTACACTAATTAAAACAAACTCTTATTCATCAACAGATCATAATAATTCAGTAACTGTAGAATAAAATTACTCCTATTCAATTTTAACAATTCCTTGAGTGTATAAAACAGCAAGCCAGAAGATAACCCGTAATAAAAAGATCATATCAAGCTATTTGGAAATTAAACTTAAAAGCTGAGAAAGACTTTCTAACTTACAAACAGATACACTAAAATCTTCCCATTTACACTTGAGGTATAGGCTGTATGCAGAAGGCTTTCCTGAGAAATACGCGCTTGTCTCATTTTACAGTCAGAAAGTAAATGAGATTTACGGAACCACCTTTGGATTGTGAAGCTTCATCAAGCTGAGCTGCTGGGCCCAGCAGCTGATACCCGTAACACCCTATTAAATAACCCACACCGAGCAGCGAGTGGACGTTCAGGAAAGAGAAACCGTCGAGCTGGAAGGTGCCCAAGCGGGACGGCAAAGGCGGCGACGGCGCCGCGGGGCTGCGCCAGCCCCAGGACACGCGCCCCTCGCTGCGGGGGCACCGCAGCGGGGAAGGAAAGACGCCTTGGGGAAGGGGGTTTCTCCTCTGAGCAGTACTCACCGTGCCGCACAGCCGTCAGCGGGACGGGGAGAAACTGCTCCCTCCTACCCTGAAGGAACAGAAGTCGTTTCCCCAATTATTATTAAAACGGCATTCAAACATTTGTTGATGAACCTTCTTGCTACATAAACATCAGATTCATATCTAAGGACACGGGGAAGGAAACTCAGCCAGGGCGACACGGCTGCCCAGGAGAGCGACTGAGTCTGCGAATGGTAATTCTTAATGAAGGAGATGAGAACGAGAGCATCTCACCAACCTCCCCACCACGAGCGGGAAGCCATGAGGTTACTCGTGAGAACACCCAAGTCTAGATAAACACCAGCACTGAAGAGCTACTCAAACAACTAACCAGTTGTCACTAAACCAGTTCTGTGTGCCGCACTGGGGTGTGGAGGTTGCAAGATGGAAAATCCAACACTTCCAACACCCAGGACAGAAGAATTGACCAAGTGCTGCATTCATACCACCTTTTCCTGGTAAGCAGGGATTCCAGAAGCAGCAGAACAGTCCTGGCAGGATATGACCAAGGACCATGCACATTCCCCGAGTCCAGCAGAGAAAGCCATGCCGGGGGACACTGGAGTCCCCTGTCCCTGGTGGCATTGGTCACATCCGACCACAGATGCGTTAGGTGTCCCCAGAACGGGCTGCCTGCGATTGCTGCAGCGCAGCAGCTCCTCAGTGCTCAGACACCACCTTGGAGGAATGCACTAAGGGTCACTCCTGCCTCTTCACCAAGGAGGTTTTCCCTACTTTTGTGAACCTAAAACGGATGTTAAGGAACTGATGAGAAATTACTTGCTGTTCTTTAGCACCAAGAGTACCTTTGTGTAATATCAGGATCCTGCTGTGAACCTCAGCAAGGCAATTTCAGTGGAATGGAAAGGCGTGTGGGGACAGCGAGAGGCCGGCTGGTCATGGGGGCTGGGGCAGAGCCCCCGCAGTCCCGTTGGGACGAGGACAGTGACCCCCTCGCACCCCGATGCCGCTGGGGCAGGGAAACTGCCGGAGCTGCCGCCTGCCCCCAACAACTGCCGGGGAAAATAAACCAACTGGCTGCACAGACTTTTCCTTCTCCACTCCCTGCCTTTTGAAAGTTATTATTATATTTAAAGAAAAAAGGCTTGGCACTTCTCTAACACTCATTTCTCCAAAATTGTCCATTTGGGATCCTAACAGCTCTGTCAATGCGGTGAGGTCGTTTGCTCTCTACGACAAATGCTTTTGGATACAATTCATGGAAAGAGCAGTGCATGAACAGCATCTTCTCCTTGAGGTAGTCTTAGTCATCTCAGTCCCCAGCCCCCAAATACAAAAGAACTAACCCTAACAAACACTGTAACACTAAACATCTTCACATTTGTAAACCGCTGGAGAATGCATCTGCTGCATTCATACAGAACCATGTGCATTGTGTTGAAGATCATACATTCAACTCTGTCGTGAAATAAATATATAGGAAAAAGAGTAAAAAAACAAAAACAAAAAAGATTCTTGCTACACTGGCAGGGCCGCCCGCCATGCCCTGCCTGGTGGCGTTTGCCCCTCTCCCGGCTGAGCCGGCTCCCTGCCCAGCTCAGCGCCGGCCGGGCCGAGCTGCGCTCACTCTTTGCTCACGCTCGTCTTGCAGGAATGTAGAACGGCCTTAAAAAGGAGAGGCAGCTGCTCCAGGGGGACATTCACCATTTTTCCTGGTAAGAAAAAAACAAAACAAACCTCAGAATTAGCAGCCACTCTTGAATCAGATTTCAGAGACACCTAAGCCAGCAACGCTGGAGATGGTTTTACCTTGAACCTCTCAGAGAAACAGTTAATCATCCTACTGCTACATTAGACATTTGATATTCATTTGGACACAACAGGATTTATTATTTACTGAATCAAAAGCAAAATAAATGGCCAAAGTCAGATCAAAATGACTTTTCCACAATGGAGCGGTATTTATAGAAACTGGGAAAGACTGAATCCCGTCTCTCCTCCGACTCCCTTGCTGATCTCGATGAGTAAATGACGAGAGCTTCTCCGTGATTATTATCTAGATCGTTACAACGGAGCAGGATGAAGCAAAAAGAGCCTTGACACAGGGAGGCAAGTATCTCCCTTTGCCATAACATTCAGGAACAATGCTTTAGTAACACTGGACCTTGTGGATCTTATTAGTGACACGACTGTGTGTGAAAATTCACCTGCGGGTTTCAGAGGTCCAGACAAGCTGAAACCCAGTGGTTACAATGCAGAACTTTTAAAAGCAAATGTCATAACTTACACGTGATCCCAGTGGGAAAAGAGCTCGAAAAGTTACCTGCAATATATCGTATCTCTGGCAAACACATCATTAAATCCGGAAATCGGTTTGGCTGGTGTGGGTATTTGTACTCCGTAAAGTCCTGGCAAACGTACCAGTACCGCTTGTTCAGCTGCTCCAGCTGGGACGCGTTGCTCAGACCCCTGATGTCTGAAAGCGAATATGATCAGCGTAAGGAAAAACACGTCAAAAACACCCTAGAAGGGCAGCACTCGCACTTACTGCCATTCCTTCAGGAAACACAAACCGATTGCTAAAGCCCTGAGCTGGGTTCCTGCTTTGGTGACTGGCTCCCAGTGCCCAGCTGGCAAACACCAAACCCCCGTTCCCCTCGCCGTGTGCCGGCGTTGCCACGTGTCTTCACACGCGTCTGGGCGCGGGATTCCCCTCCACGGAAGGCCGGGTGAGAACAGCCACGTCCTAAGCTGCTCATCTGCAGAGCTCAGGGGACGCTCTTGGAGATAACAGCTCCAGCAACCTCAAATCCGCACCTGCCTGGTGTAAAGCAGCTGCACGTCAGGGTTTAGTCCTCACAGCAGATTCTGCGTAATGCTTCCTCAGACAGAAACATGTTGATTTTAGCTATATCATCTTGGCTGAGGAAAGCGCTCGACTCTATAATTCAAGGTATCATCATATTTCTCCCTATCTGCTTATGAATTATGTCATACGAGCTTTATAAACTTGTCAACTTCTTATTTTTAAATTTAGCTTTGCCAATGTCAGGCAACACACACAAAGGGAAAACAGACACTTCCAAGCTATGGAATTGGCAGGAGGTCCCACTGCGGTGATCAACAGCAGCAGGATGGGGCCGGGAGGATCCGCCGGCGCAGCAAGGACGCTGCGCACCCTCGCTGCAGGCTCCACGTTCCGAGACCATCTGACAGAAGAGCCATTTATCTACTGCCCAAAAGCTGCCTTTTAAAAATAATTCTCAGGTATTTCACATAAAAAATTGCAAACTTCAACTAAAAATAAAAGAAGACAGGAAGTTAATGGAAATACATTTTGGAAAACAATGGAGACAGCTCGAGAAGTGCATTACCCAGTGTCAGGAAACTGCCCAGGGAAGCAAACCGGATCCTCACCCGGCTCAGACTGACGCGTCAGCACTATCTCCCGCTGGAAACGGGGGGAGGAAAGAGCCCGCAGCACACTTGTACAGACTGCAACTATCTTTCATGGTACAAAAGGCTTTGGGGACATTTATTTCCAAAATCACAGTGGAACACCATCCAATAAGCATTTACAACATGAAGAAATGTCCCACAAGGCCACAACCAGCGATGGGGAAAGGGGCTCGAGGAGAGGAGACAGAGGCAAGAACCGGAGTGGGGACATGGACAACTGAGGACAAACCCATCTATTCCAAACTACCACAGCCTGCTGCGGCTGCTGCGAAACCACCGGCATCTCACACATTGAAGAGTTACTCTGCATGGATTCTGAAATGTCATGGGCTTTGCAAGAGACGGGACAGCAGCTTTACCGGGCTGGTTCAACCAGGGATTTAGTCCCTTCCCAGGGAGAGTTCATTGCCTGCATGTAAATCACAGTTACCTTTCACTTTAGAGAGCTGGGATGATGCATAGAATCTAAATAGCAGGAAGCTAACTAGGTGACCTGAGAATACACTGTGAAAGTAAATATTTAAAGAGTCAGAAAAGCTCTAAAAAAAGGGAGCACTGGTTTTACAAATTCACTCTTTAAAGCAGAAAAATGAGCAAATACATTTTCTAGTTGGGAATCTTTGAAAGGCTGTTATGCAAACAGCCAATGCTTACTTCAGAAAAAAAAAAGTCACACAAATTAACTGGTTTTAAAGTATCATCTAGTTAGCTGCCTAAACACTTACCTAAAGCAATAATACTTTTAGATGACACATTTTTGCCTGATGAAAAGTTTGTTAGCAACTGGTAGGTCATCACTCAGCCAAATCTTACGCCGAAGGTTTCCCTGGCCTCTCTGCTCTGTTCTAACTCTGGGGTCGGTACTGTTGGCACACATGTAAAACGACACCCTGACTGTCCTTGGTGTCAGCATTTAAAGGCAATAAAAGTTAGCTCAGCAGAGGGGTTCATTCCCTTCAGGATCTCTCCATGTGGGTACACAAGCGTCCCCTCCGCGGGACAGCGAACGCCCCAAGAGAGGTCTCGGCTCCAGCCCCTGGGGGTCTCGGGGCCCCCATTGTTCAGCAGGGAAGCAAAACCTGCTCAGGCTGTTTCAGAGAATCTCTCCAGTGGGACGGACACCTTCTCTCCATCGCCTCACCTTGATTTAGGAAGTTGATGGCTTTCATACACGCGTACTCCTCGTTGCTGACCTTCAACTGGTTAAACTTGCGAAAGAGGTAGATCAACCGCTCCATCACCTCCATCCCCTCTTCACTGAACCTGGAGGACAGAGATCACACATCAGCGCATACCAGATGAGGTCTGTACAATATAGGCAAGAAGCTTATTTTAATAACTTTGGAGATTTTAACATCTCGCAAGAGAATTAAAAAAAAAAAAAAAATCATCATTAAAACTGCTTGAAGTCTGCTGGCACCATTAAAGTAAAGCAGAAGAAGGAAAATGACTCAGTTATAAACTTGACTGTTACAGATGCATGGGGGATGCAAGTCTGCACAAAATCTCCCAGGAAGCCGCCTGATGGAGATTCTGCGGGTGCAGGACGAGGTTCTCCCGCTGAAGGTGGTGCCGGCTGCTGCAGGAGCGACGTCCCGCATGCGGCGCGGAGCAGCCGCGCTGCAGCACCCGGCGGAGCGGAGCTGCCGTGACCGTCCCACGCACCCAGAGCGGCCCCTCGGGAACACACCTCGCAGCAACATCCCCGGTTTCAAAGAAACCGCATATTGCAGAACTGCTCAGAAGTGGAACAGAAGTGTTTAGGGAAGCTTCAGCTGCGCTCTGGCATTGTACAGCGTGAAGAATAAGAGCACAGCCAGAAAGCCATCTTTGAATAGAACAAAAATAGAACCTTTTTCACTGAATAACACCTTATTTTGGCATGTGTGTTTGTTTACTTCAAAGTTACTTGTAAAATGCATGGTGGAGTTCGACCTCAGAGAAGTGGAAACAAGCTATCTGAACTGCAGGTCACTTCTTCAAGAAAGTAATATTGTAAGTGATGAAAGCCTTGTCGGCTAATCTAAAGTTGTACGAGTTTTTTTGCTCTCAAGTTGACATAAAAAAAAATCTTGCAGGTGCAAGATTGCAAAGCTCAAGAAGTTAATGAGCACAAAGACCACTCAGTCGTCTGTTGGGTTTAATTGTTTTTAGAGCATGCACATTTTTACTAGCCACTCATCACTTCATAAATCCAGGAGAGCTCTTCTCTCATTCCTGCAGTTGAACTGTCTTACTTTTGCGTGCATACTTTCCTCCCCCTTTCAAACAAAGCTGTTCTGTTTTTCACGGCCCTATTTCTTCTCGAGGGCTGACTCCTCCGCACACTCTTCCTCGCAGTTTACACCAGGCAAGTTTCTGGCTGGGAGTTATCGCGATCGGCCGGGAGGAGGGGGAAGGGAAGCGCTATCAGGAGTGCTGGGGGAGGTCAGGAATCTATTCATTTCATATTCATCTCCAGAAAAACAGCACAACAAAAGAAAACATTTGATCTAGCAAACAGAACATTGAGCCTGTTGTTAGAAGTGATTAAAGCACAGGGGCTGGGGAGCTCATCCTGTGCCTTCATTCCTCACCTACCCAAGCGTTAGCATTGCTCCCGTCATTTCGCAAAATAAGAACAGAAATTAACCCCAGAGTGCCACACGGTCACGGCTGTGAGACCTAAGGAGCTTCAGTTTGCAATGACTGCTGATCAACGCCAGAGCTCTCTGAGGGAACAGGGGCTCTTGGAGGACACCTCCAAACCTGAAGGGAGCAGCTTTTCCAGGAGCACGGGGGGAGCTGATCGCAGGGAGCAGCCGCTGCTGCTGGGCCGGGCTGCCCAGGGACGCCCCCCAGACCCCCGCCCTGCAGCCTCCTGCCCAACGGCTTTGTTGGTGTGCATTTCCCCACCTTACTAATGACAATTAATGACGTTTAAAAAGCAAAGTCAGAAGAGACCACAGAAACATTCTGCTCCCAAGAACACCTGTTTTCATCCATGTGCACAGATCTTCTCTGAAGGACTTTCGAGGCGACCAGCTCTGAATTGCCGGCTTCTGAAGGGCGAGGATTCCTCCTTTGTCTTGTTTTCTTACCTCTCGCTTGTATTTATCGCAAACCCAAAATGAAACAAACACTTCTCTTTTGAGGCTCTGACCAGGATAGCAGGAACAAAAGGATGGCTGAATGCAGGAACAAGTGTTATTGTGGTTTTCTATGACCCTCACCGTTCCTCGCAGGAGCAGCACCAGATGCAGGATGAATGGCCGGGCAGAACGGCGCCGTGGAGGAACCTGCCCCAGGAAATGAGACACCTGGGTCCATCCAGCACCCAGCTCCTCCGCTTGTCAAAACAGATGCACAAAGGCACCTCAAGGAACCGTTAGACACCGCGATGGCTGAGGACCACAGCAGAATTTTAGATCTCTGCTCAGACACTTGGATCCCCAGTGACTTTTGCAAAAATCGCCAAGCCCAGCAAAGGCAGATGTCAAAAGGGAGCACGGGCAGCAGTTTCTGTAAATCCTACCTATTCTGCTGTAATATTGTGAGACTGTGAGTCTGCTACCAAAAGGAGGCACCAAGACTACAAAACAAAACACCAAAACCAAAAAACAACACTCTGACCAAAATGATAAATGAAAGGCAGGCTCCTCAGAGCATCAGATAGCACGTACTATGGAAAAAACAAGAGCTAAGTTGCAACATCTTCAAATTTATGTAATCAAAACAATGAAATAGCAATTAATAATAAGCACTTTGATAATACAGACAACCAGCTTTGTGAACAACCTTTCCACTGCCCCAAAGTTTTTTAAATAAGACCTTCCATTCTGTATCTCAGGGTTACCCGAAGTGCTGGTTAGTTTTACTCTCCCTATAAAAAGGGCGGTTTGCAGGGCTGTGCTGGAGGCCGACAGCGTCGCTACAGCACCACACAGCACTGCGCACCCGCCCCTGCAGAACGCACTTTTGATTCACCACTGACTAACCCATGGTGCACTTTCTAAGCCTGCAACAACCATCCCCTAAAAAACAGAAAAGGAAACCAACAGCAGGTGAAGTGACCCATCGCAGGAAGGTGGTTGGTTGGTTACAGGCCAGAAACACGCACCCGACCGCCATCCTCCCGACAGCTCCTCTGTCCCCAGGTCCCACTAACATCTCACCTGTGCAGCTCGTCGTCAGAGGGAGAGTACTTGGAGGTGACGTCCGCGAGGTCACCAAAGATCTGCTTGCTGTACACAGTCAGCGAGGAGAGCAGGATCAGCTCCTGCCAGGTGGAGCTGAGCAGGCAGGTATAGTCCTTGATGGAGAGTTCGCAGAAGAACGGCAGCTTCTTGATCCAAGCAATCTGCCTGAAAAGCAATTCATCCGCCAGACGACACAACAACGCAAACAGCTCTGCCTGAGTCACTTTGTACCTGCAGGCACAGTTAATACGAAGGCATAAAAACAATTAACAACATTGAATGACATCATCTGACAAGGCACTTGAAAAGCAAGGCAAATGCCATGAGAATTCGTGTTCAAGTGCCCGACGTGCTGCTGCCCAGTGTCACCTGACAGTGGGGGCTGCGAGGGGAGCCCCCCGGGGTCACCCACCCGGCCGGGGGCTGCGAGGGGAGCCCCCCGGGGTCACCCACCCGGCCAGGGGCTGCGAGGGGAGCCCCCCGGGGTCACCCACCCGGCCGGGGGCTGCGAGGGGAGCCCCCCGGGGTCACCCACCCGGCCAGCTTCTCCCAGAGACACGCTCCCCGTGCCGATCGGGCCGTGAACACCCCTCCAGCCATCCCCCTCGCCACCAGCAGCCCCTGCGGCAGAACCTGGAGAGCTGGAGCGAGGGGACAGGCAGTGGCAGCAGGTCGGGGCAGCCTTTCGCGTCGCGCACACTCACCCGTCCTCGATGAGCATCGGCGTGCCGAGCGGCTCCACGTCCTCCGCTGACACCAGCTGATTGATAAGACTGTGCGACTGGGGGTCCAGGCTGCGCGTCTGGGGGGGCACCAGAGCCGAGTGCGCAGAATAGCTAAAAAGGTGCGGGAGGTACTGATAGTGCATGGACACCGGGGTCCCGATATACTGATCCCTGAGTGCGGCGAATCCGTTCAGCTCCACAGACCTGCTGGAAAAGGAAAAGCTTTTCAATATACTCCAAAAATTCCACCCAATTCATTAAAACGTTGCACCCAGCTCCATCAGAAATGTTAATGAAAATAGGGAGAAAAAAACAGAATGGAAAATGTCTTTGTATTTAAACTCTACACTGGAAATAATTGAGAGCGTGCAGACCAGACGCCTCACACTCATGAGCCTGGCTCAGCACTAGTTCCACTTAATGGAGGTCTGGGAGCTGCTGCTGAGCAGCCGTTTGGAGAGTAAACCAGAACTAACTGCACAAAGTATTTCCACCCCAGCTTCCTCAGAGGGCCAGAACTCGGGACTGTAAATTAAGTACTTACACAGCCAGTGAACACAAATATCACCCAGCTTAAAAGACAACTGAAAGCAGATGGAATGCAAGTCTGAGATTTTCGCCGTGTTTACAATCAAAGGCTGCAACAGACTTTAACGTAACACCATCAATTAGTAACCTAAATGGGGACATTTGGTTACAAAATCTGAGCACAGTGCAGAAAAAGAGCTTATGCAGAACGAGCAGTGAAAGGTAATCAAGTTCCCATGACCAGCAGAAAAAAATATCAATACAAGATACATATTTTAAATATAACTTGAACTCAACATGGCCTTCTTTTTCGTTTGCTCACAAGCATTCCACCTCGCAGTTCACCGCTTTTCAAGCCAGTGACTGTCTTTGTTAAAACACTCTGAAGCTGCAGGTCTCTGCAGCATGCTCAGTTCACAAAAAGATGCACTCACAGGGTGTTTTTCCTACACAGTACCAACCCAGGGAAAGACGGTCAAGATTGCTGTAATACAAAATTCTGCCAGGGGTCATTCCCACCTTGAAGACGGAGTGGAGACAGGTGAAGGCTGGTTGCTCTCAGAAACTCCATTTCCAGGGGAACTATGGTCACTGTCACCGTTGTTGCTCCATGACATGTTTGCCTCTCCCTCAAATTCTTGCCCAGACATAATTCTCTCAATCTCTTCCTCTGATATCTGTCAAATACAGGACCGCTACGGTTACTTCAGCTGAGAACAGAAATAAGGCAGAACCTCTGTACGTGAACACCTTGGCCGTGCAGCAATGTCCAGAGCTGGAACCACCCGCAGCAGGAGAAAGGCTTTGCCATTCCTGCACATCTCACATCTTCCCTTTACATTTACCAACATCCACAAGAAATTCTATTTACAGCTAATCGCGGTGACCTCCAGTGCCTGCAGTACAATTCAAGTGACGACAACACAGTAGGCAGGAATGGACACATGAAAAGACGATGTCAAATACATACAGCGATGAGCCATAAATCAGCCACTGTCACGCAGTGAAAAACCTGGGAGTAACTGAGGCCAGTTCATTGGGAACATCACTCAGTACTCGGCTGAAGAAAAGGCAAACGGAGGGTGGGGTAGGCTCTGGTTTGATAAAGCAATTGAGAGAGGCGAGGTGACATATATAAATTCAGTCAGGAAAACGTAATCAAACACCTAATACTTAAAACAATTATTAGTCAGTAATACACAGGAAGCTAAAATGGACCAAAAAAATAGAAGAAATGGAGTTCACTGAAGTATAAAAGTTTCAAGAAAGAGCTGGGTATGCTCCTGGAGAAATGTTGCATCAGTAGTGGGGAAAATGCAACATGACAATCTCTGGGCTTTTTTTTCTTTGATTCTGTGCATGTCCCTTAGTGAGGCTGGCACAAAAACCAGACAGACCTTGAGTTCATGTGCTGCAAGAAAGTGCAGTGAACTCTGAACATCATTTTCAAGGGCTAAACATTGTTTAGATGGTTTATTCCAGTCTTGCAAAATGGTCAGAAAAACATGGTAGGCTCCCCCAGGTACAGAATCTGAAGAGTGCAACAGCTGAATATTCTCACTCCAGGAAATGGAGCTGTTGGCGTAACCGATGGTCCAAGACAAGTCTCAGATGAGCCAGGGCCCATTAAGCCAGCAAAGGTGCTGGTTTACTACAGCTACATTGCTCAGAGAGGCAGCAAAAAAATGTTACCTGGCCAGAAATTAAATGTTTGCTCTTCCTTGATAGACTCACACAAGCTTTGAGAATCAGTAACTAATGCTGTTATAAATACGATGTCTGCAAACAGCACAAAATGTCCTGTCATTACTAAGAGATGTCTTTCTGATCTGAGCCAGGCTCTCTGGTGCTGACCACGGCACGGCTGCCCTGGCTCGCTGTCGCCTGCTCCTCGGTTTGCTCTGGAGGACCCTGCAGAGCACCTGCTGCTGGGCTTCTCACCCTTGGCTTTTGCACTGGGGTGAGCAGTGTCCTCATGGGCACGGAGTCACAGAAAATGCCTTCAGTGTTGTTTCTGTTTTATTAAAATAAATAGTAAACTTCTAAAAGACCGCTTTTCCAGAAGCGAGCTGGAAATGGCCATCATTTCTCAGGCGCGCGGTACAAGCTGCTGTGCTGAATTACCTCGCGCTTTACAAGACATCTCCAGACAAGCTGCACCATCAATCAGCGAGACATTTACTGGGTGCCCCACTTGCAACGACTGAAGGAATTGCAGCCGGCAGCCCGTGAGATTTACTGGGAGCTGTGGAGGGACAGACGTCCTTGTGCGGCTCAGAAAGGACAGAGCACTGTGACAGCCAGAGCCCGGTGTCACACGGGTACCCCGGGACTGCACCGTGTCCCCTCGGGGACCAGCAAGTGCTGAGCTTTATTTACACATCTCCTGTTCATGAGGTGTATCCCTAACACTGCGGAGAGCCAAAGCCCTGCTGTGCCCACGGGAGCTGAGAAAGGCTCAGCAGGGCTGAGAAAGGCTCCGCCAAACTGGTCTCACCCCCACCCCACGACGAGCTGTGGCCGCGGCCCGAGCCCACCGCCCCCGGTGTGTGTGCCAAGGCCACGGCCGAGGCCGCGGCAGCTGAAGGGAACCGCGGACAGGCAGCCATGCTCACCTGGACAGGTCCAATGCTTTTGTTTCTGCCTCCCGGCATGCCATCCTCTCTGATTGCTGAAAGAAAACAACCGGCCTCGGTGAGGAACACGACTGTTCAGTATGCCAGAAAGCCATAAGAAGGTATATGATATTTTTAAAAAAATCTTTACATCTGAAAATATCCATTTTGTTCATGAAAGCTGTTTACACAGAAACCTCCAGCGCTTCCCAGGGCAGTGGAGAGCTCACGGAGCACACAGCACGATCCTCACCCAAAGGGCATAAACACACCCACGGGGCTGCCAGCATTACTCAGGGAGTTTGATTTCTTCGTGTGATTCTTGAGTGACCGACAATAGCCATCCTTTATCACCATGAGTTCCAGGACAATTTGGGAGGTGGCGCATGGAAAGCCACCTGTGATTTAAAATTCAAGTTACTAGACTGGGCTATGCAGTTTCATTTCAGAAGAGCAGCCCAGTTTCTCAATACAGCAGCTGCACTTTTAAGGCTCTTTAAACAACTGCCAGGGAGCTTCAGTGAAGTCCAATTAAGGAGATCATCCTTTTAAGGCTGATTCTCCACCTTCCTCTTCCCCCTGCTTTTCCCTGCAGAAGACAACAGCGTTCGAGGGCTCCGCTGCTCCCTCCCCTCCCGGGCCGGGTCCCCCTTTATCAGGTCCCAATCTCTTTCCCACCGCAACCTGGCCAGACTTGGCAGGAGCCTCATCCCAGCTGTGCAGTGACCTTGCTGCTGCCGCTGGCCTCACGCTGCCGGCACCCGGGGCTGCACGGGCCCTCCCGGAGCAGAAAACAGCACAAAATTGAAGGGAAAAACAATTCTGTAGCAGAAAAGCCACACCGCTGCTCGACTTTAGATATCCTCAGTAAAAGCCATCCCGTCTGTCCCAGCGCTGCGCCCCGCTCAGGGTCACGCAGGCGGGTGCAGCCCCGGTGGGTGCAGCCCCGGCAGCCGCAGCGCGGCCGAGCTGCACACACCTGCCCGGGAACCGCGGCTGCCCGGGAACGGAACCGGCTCGGCCAGCGGCGCGAACCCCTGCGCGGCACCGGCCCGGGGCGGGGGCAGCTCAGCCCGCACCGTGCGGCACCGCGGCGCGGAGGAACCGCGCACCGGAGGAACCGCGCACCGGAGGAACCGCGCACCGGAGGAACCGCGCACCGGGCCGGGCAGCGGGGCCGCCAGGGGGCGCTGCGCCCCCGCGCCTGAGCCGCGTCCGCCGCCACCGGAGCGCGCGCTGCCGGCACCGGGCGGGGCCCGCGGGGGGGCGGGCGGGCACCGGGGGGCAGCTCCACGCCGGGGGGCAGCTCCACACCGGGGGGCAGCTCCACACCGGGGGGCAGCTCCACGCCGGGGGGGGGCAGCTCCACGCCCCGGGGGGGCTCCCGGTGCTGCTGCCCCAAGCGCACGGCGCCGGTGGGAGCTCAGCAAATGTCCCTGCGCCCCTGTGACAAACCCGCCCCAGGCACCGAGCAGCTCCCGGCGCCTCTGCCCGCCCGCGGCCCCACTGCGCGGGTGAAGAGGTGAGCAGAACACGCCGGCCTTCTCCAGCCAGTCCGGCTCCCCAAGCCAATTCCTAACCAAAGCTGCCCGCAGATAAGCTTCCCGGCTCAGCCCCAGATGCATTTTCTAAGGAAGATCCTGGTGGATTGCAAGAAATTTATGGAAGTTTTAGTGCTTTTGACAGGCGGCTTTCACATGAATGATGATGCTAAAGGCATCGATAGCTGCATTTAAAAACCATGAGATGACACCTGGGTTTGGCGGCAGGAAAGGGTCCCTCCCGCCATCCCCCCGAGCAGCCCCTGTGCCACAGCAGCATCTGCTGCTGCTCAGGCTCCTGGCTGCCATTACACCAAGAAATCTCTGCTTGTAATGGGTGGCAACATTTCCAGAGTTTAACAAGTCAGGATGCAAGGACAGATCTGTCAGGAAGGGCAAACTGTTATTTTTCCTGAAAAAAGGCATCACGGCAAGCAGTTCTCCAAATATTTACATGTGCTTTCAATTCATACAGGTTCTCCCTCCAATACAACAACGAAGTAGTTCAGGAAGAACTTTTCATCCATGTATAAATGTGCTGAAGTTTCACTTTTTCTTGTCAAGAATTTTAGGGGCAGAATTGCAATAGGAAATGGCAGCTGAGCAAGGGGCACCTGCGCTGCTGACACTGGCCCCAGCCTGTTCCTCCACCAGTGAAAATCCCGCTTCTCTTTACCTTTCCGGTTCATCCCCATCTGGAGGCATTTGAGCAGGCGGCAGTACTGGCATCTGTTGCGCTGTTTGCGTGACATGACGCAGTTCTTGTCCCGACTGCATCTGTAAACCCGCTTGTTGCAGATGCTGCGTTTGAAGAAGCCCTTGCAGCCCTCGCAGGAGATGATCCCATAGTGCAGCCCCGTCGCTCTGTCCCCGCAGATTAGGCAGGTTCGCTGATCCACCCGCTCATCTGGAGGAGAAGAGGAAAGGCTTGTGGTCAACCAAACGTCCTCACCGAGCGATCAGAAACTCTCCTGTGGGGACTGGGAAAGTCTCGGTGCCCGTGCCTGCCCGGACAGACGTCTGCAGAGCAGAGCGCGGCACAAACCTGGAGGGGAAGAAGGGTCTGACGCGCCCTACGCCAACTGCACAGACCAGGGGCTGCAGGTACAGAAACGGCGCCTGGCAGACACCAACGAACGTGAAATACCGTCCCACCTCACGTATTCCCGGGGCAGGCAGAGGGACCCACTCACCTCCTTGCTTCCTCCTGCAGCGCCAGGAAAAGCCTCGAGGCACAAGTCACCACCCAGACCCCAGTGAATTATGTTATTATTACAGAAATGATGGTACAGTTAAGCCACAATGATGTGATTTTCCTGTTCCTTTTCCAGACCTTTGGATGGCTAAAAATGTAAATTGAAGGACTCCCAGCAACAGGAGCTGTCACATTGACTTCAGTACCTTAAGACTCTAACGTTGCCTCTGAGGCCGAGCAGGGATGATGCACAGCTCAGTGAGAACCTGTGAGCAGCGAGGGATCTCTGCAGCGGCCAGGGATCAGCAGGGATCCCCGGAGTGGGCAGGGATCCCCACAGACACGGATATCAAAGGGAAAGGAAAAGCGAACGATGGCTGAAGAGACCCAGGTAGTGAACAACCCAGACGGACCCTCGTTATCTTGCATCTGCAGAGGGAGGCCTAACCCTTGCTTCACATCACAACTCAGCTACACTGGAAGTAATACCAGCAAGTTGCACCAGCAGCTTTTCCTGCAGCAGATGTTTAGCACGGCCAAACAGCTTAACCCCTCCCACGCCAGGCCAATCTGCCTTCCCCGCCCCAGGGGTTTAACCCATTAACATCCCGATGTTGCAAACAGAGCTGCACTTTGAGGATGGCCACTGTTCAAGTGCGTTCAGGGGTACACACAAATCCGCAGGACTAGCTCACCCTGGCCAAGGACAGCGGAGGCACCGAGGAACAGAAAGGACATGGCTTTGGTTTGGAGCAACAGGACTCCAGGAACCACACTTCTGGTTTTCACTGTCATGCATTTCCTAGGGTGTTGGTTAGAACATTACTTCTGGTATTTCTTGGCTTGAAGGTGCAACCATGCCATCTCCAATGGGCAGATTCAAAACAGAGAAACCACCTGACATGATTACTCTAAAAAAGAGAGCCTGGCCAGAGCAGGGAGGGAGGAAGAAGCCAGCACAATGCTGGGAGCAGCGGTTCTGTGAAACCATGCGGGCCTTGAAAAGCCCCAACCTCGGCACAGCGCTGGCTTGTGAGGATGAACTGGTTCAAACTCACTTCAGCACAACAACGCCAGGCCTGGCTTTCCTCACTTAGCTTTGACCAGGGACTTCTCCCAGATAAAGCTGGGTTTACCTGCAGGACTTCTGGAGCAGCAGGACGTGGAAGTCACAGTGAAGTCCTCTCCAGTCTTGATAAAGCCCAAGCAACCCGACAAACCAGTGTGTAGCTTCTTACTACTGGAGAGCATGTGAACCCAATAGAAATAAACGAGCCAAATGCATCGGAAATGAAACCAAATTTCAGTTACACAAGTCAAGTAAAAATCTAAACCAGCTGCTCTTATTCATGGGCAGCTTCCTCCGCAGTTTAAACCCAGTAAAAACCATAAACAATCTATCTTAATCTTTAAAAGTTTCGCTAATGCACAGCAGGCAAATTTGCGCTTTTATGCGAGTTTCACTGCCATTGTTATAAAACCTTAAAATAAAGAGATGAATGAAGGAAACGTAACCTTTAACTACAGAAACATATGTGGTGTCATCACCTCACTAAAACATTTCCCAGTTTTACAGGACAGACGACCTCAGGTATGTGCTTAACACAGCCCCAAAGGAATGCTGGCACAGATCAGGAGCAGGGCTATCAGAGCATCTCGCCGAAGGGAGGCAGCTAAACATGACTTTGTAGTCACCAATTGCATAATCTCTACCTTCAGCGATCTGATAAACGTGGGGAGGGAGTCAGGGGATTAGCCTGCGACAGAAGAGTCCTCTATCTGCAAGGCTTAGCTCAGCCCCAGCTTAACTCCCGGCCCTCCCCCTGCTCCCACCAGCAGCGCCATAGATCGCGGGGGATCCCGGGGTCAGCAGCGGCGGCCGCGCTCGCCCCGGCACACGGAGCCCCGAAACCAGCGGCTCGCACGCCCGGCGAGAGGCAGAGGGGACGCGGGGCCGGCGGCAGCGTCCCGGGGCCGGCGTCCGGGGCTCCCTCCTCACCCCGGCAGCCCAGGATGGAAATGAGCCTCATTTCCAGGCGCTGCTTTTTTGTTGTGGGAAGAATAGGGCCGTCGCCTGGTGAACATGGGAGGCCGGGACGATTAAAGAGAGGAGGAGTCAGAACCCTTCCCTCGCGTCCCCATCTCCCGCGAGCAGGGCAACGGCGAGGGGGTGCGAACGGCCCCATGGCCACAATCGCCGCACATGCCTCTCTGCACAAACTGTTCACTGGGTGCACTTCCAGATTAAAATCCACCACAGACCAGCGGCACACACCGTGAACAAAGACATGGACCTTCCAGGACAAGAGAGAGAAGTGCCCACACACCCCGTGAACTGCCGCTCGAACAAAAATCAGTAGATGAAAAGTAATTACCTACACAAAGTCTTAAGAGTTTCAGGGGTTTAAAAACGTCGTGCAGGCCCCATGTCCAGGCCCAAGGCTCTCCCTGCGGGTTTGCCGGATCCTGACCTCTGCTATTTTTCACCCTACTTAATGCAAGCGCCTTGTGTAGGCGAACGCAGGGACCGCCGGGGCAGAACCAGCGAACTCTGCAGAAATGGTCAAACACGGGCACATTTCAAGCAGTTTTACACTGGGGGTGCTCTGAACTCCCTTAACCTTGACATTTCACTAGAATATCAAAACACAAAGTATAACACTTTTAAAGCAAGTAGCCTCCCCCCTCCCTGGCTCTGTTACCTCATCTCACCAATTCCTCTGGTTTCAAAAGCCACACACGACGACGTAGGTTAAGAAACGAAGCAGTTGGTAAGTTTTTTCAAATACCTTGCACATGTTTTATTTCAGAGAGAGCGAGCTGAGAAAGCTCCCCCCACCTCAATTTTCCTGATGGGTCTCACATTTGACGAACTCATACTCGGGATATTCTGGCTTTGTTCTCACAGCCCATTGTAGCAGGGGCCACTAAATCAAACAGTTGCTGCTACGACAAAAGCACTCACAAAAATCTCAACCTCATCTTGAACCCTGAAGATTTTTATGGCTACTCCCTCACTAACCCCTCCCCAAAGCCACATTAAAGGATGTATTGTTTTCAAAGGTCATGGTAGGTTTCATACCACATTTTAATACAATGTAAATTCTCCAAGAATATTATGATGTTACACAAGAGTCACAGAAGATGATGTGAGAAAGTGAAGAAATCTCTACTTGTCTATGTTTTATAAGGCAAACGGTACAAGCAATACACTTATTTTTTAAGACCTGCTTTTCCCCTCCACAAAATGAGTAGTCTTGATAATTTTTAAAATAAAATTCCTACGAATTTCCAAAAGGAAATGTCTTTGAATCCTGCTGAAGCACACAGCAAAGACACGTACAGAAAACACTAAAGCACAAGAACGAGCATATAAAATACAAGGCAAATAAATTAAAGTACCGGGACACAGGTCCAGCCTTCAGTGAGGCTCCACCTGCACCGCTGCCGAACGCCGGGCGGGTGCCAGAGGAGACGCGGTGCAGCTCCCGAGGATGCTGCCTTCGTCTCCCTGCTGCGAGGAGGAGGAGGAGGAGGACGGCACCTATCCCTCCAGTGATCGCACCCATCCCTCCGGCACAGCACCCGCAGCTCCCTGCCTGAGACCTGCCCTGGAAATAAGGCCGAGTGCCCCACAGGCAGCTTGCGTGGTTGTAACTGCTGTGCTTTATAATGGAGCAGAAACAAAGACTTTATTTCCTAAAGCGAGGCCAAAAGCGAAGGCACAACCCACCCCGAGCAGACAGTGCTGGGACTCGGTCCTGCTGAAAAGCGAGAGGGAGGACATGGAAAGCTGCAGCTTGCAAAACTTCCCATTCGAACAACAGAATGAGATTTTTCAGCTAAGAAAACCTTATACAGCTAAAAAAAGATTACAGATGACACTCAGCACTGCAATTCATTGATATATTCAACATCTTTTCAACTGTGTATCATTTATTTGCTTCGTGATTAACTCACCCTATCACAACATGGCCCACGGTACCTTTAGCTGTTTAAATCTCAGTCTGCTCAATCCCAGCTGTTTGGGGAGGGAACACGCGTATGTTACTTTAACCCTAACAAAATCTCGCTCTCCTCTGATGATGCCGCAAACACAAGCAAATGTCTTCTTTTCCCCCTTATCTTTCCTAACTTTTTTCATAGTCAATTTTTAGTTTCAAGTGAAACATCTTGTTAAATTCAGTCCAAAGAACTGGGGTCGTCCCCCTCTCCCCACAGAGTGCTGCATTGTCCAAACAAGCCCACCCCCAAAACCAGGCGCGTTTGCTTCAGGGCCTTTTCTCTAACTTATAATCGATGAACACATGGATTAAATTTTCCGTTGGGCGGCTTCTCCCCAGGACAGCAGCAGCCGAGCCCATGGGCACAATGTACCGGGGTGTCCCGCTCCCCCTGCACCCGCAGATGGGGGTCCCAGCCCCTCGCTGGACGCGGGGAAGGCACCAGAGTCCTGCCTGGCCAGGCCAGGCTCAAAGAGCAGATTGTGCTGCCCCGGATCAGGCCGGCCATAGTGTGAGCCCGAATAGAATTAACCCTCTGTGAACTAAAACAAAAACATTTGTGTGCCCAGCTGGGATAAAGGTTAATTTAAATGCACAAGCCTCCTCAAGTCCTTTAAAAAAAAGGGGGGGGGGAAGAAAGAGGTTGCCTGCAACCTTATTCTCTGTACTGTAAAAAGATGTTGTAGTGACAGAGACACAGAGTGTGGCTGCAGTTTGAAAAGCACCAACAGAGTATTGAAAAGAGGAGACAGGCCAGTGCATCTCAGCTTTGGTCTCTCTTCCCAATAATTCAATAGAAAACTCACGGTCTTATTCCACACTGATTTTATTCCTGCCAGAGAAGAGCTCAGTAAGAAGAAAACCCTCACGAAAACAAACAAACAAAACCAGAAATCATCGGCTGCTTTTTTTTCGTGTGGGTATAAATCAAGAGCGTGCAGCTGATGAAACCCATCACCCTTCCCTTCCGCGGGCTGGGACCGATCACCATTTGCATATCAAAACCTCCTCTGTAAATGCCGCCTCTCCCGGCGGGCTGGGACCCCGCACCCCGTCCCGCAGGGCCCGCCGCCCGCCCCATTGTGCGGACAGGCAGGACAGGGCCGGATCCTTCCCTGCAGCACAAAGAGTTTGGAACAAAAGCCCCGGCCCCCAAATGTGCCCCCGGCGGCCCAGGGGCAGCTGCAGCTGCTCCCCCAGCGCCGTCCCACGGCCACAGTTCGCACATCAGCTCTCGCTTGCCGGTCGCTCTCCCAGGTGATCAGCTTTCTCTAACCCAATTGAAGAAGCAGCTTTTTGCACGGTTCCCTGCCCTTGCTCCAGCACGGCCATACGCTCCAAATTAAAACCTGGTTTAGGCTCTTTTTAAAAATGGGTACGTTCCAAAGCAGTAAGATTAAAAGCTGACTTGCCTGCCTAAAAATAATTCTGTTGGACCTATTTAAGTTGCCTAGATGTGCAACGACTGAGAATGATGCAGAATTAAGAAAATCTACGATTAAAACAACAACAACAACAAGAAGCCCCAGAAGTCCCTGCCTACAAGGAGGCAGGGCCTGGGCACGGCTAAAAATAATGACTTTTCAAAACGTGTGTTACACAAACATGCAGTGTGCTTTCCCTAAATATTTCGTCCTTACTCTGAAGAAAAGCTTTGCCACTGTCCTCAATCACAGGGAAAAAAAAAAGGGAAAAAAAAAAGCTGTAAAATATCTGTGGACTAGTCTTACTCTCAGGAGAGATGGAGCTACGTTATCAAGTGCCTACATGACCCTGATACTACCGATAATTAACAATACTAAAAAAAGCTCTACCAGATGGTCAATGGGATTAGGAAGTTTAAAATATAAACAAATTAAGCCACAAAACAAACTAATACCTTTTTTTTTTTAATTGCATAATCCGGTGCGCAGCTGAAGGCTGCGAGGCACGGCCAGCAGCCCGGAGCCGCCGTGGAAAGAAAGAACAGGAAAAAGCCTTTACAGCTGTTTCGCTACCGCAGCCCCGCTGCGGAACCCGAACCTGGCCCCGGGCCCCGCAGCCCCCGGGCGCTGGGACGGGGCAGCCCCGGAGCGGCCGCGGGGGACGGCCCCGCGCCCGCCGCACCCCCGCTCACCTTCCATGCAGGTCGAGTCCCGCTTCATCCCCCCGGCCGCGCTCAGGGCCGCCTCATGGCCGGGCCCGGCGGGGAGCGGGGCCAGCGGCGCGGGCAGCCCGGCTCGGCCATCGCCGCGGCCCGGGGCCGGCCCTATGCTAACGAGCCGTGATGTCACCCGGGCAGCCCGCCCCGGCCCCGCCGCCCGCCCCGCGCCAAGGGGCCGCCCCGCCCGGGTCCCCCGGGCGCCTCCCCGGGCGCCGGCGCTCGGCCCTGCAGCGCGGCCACAGCCCGCCCGCGTTTTTCCCCCGAGCTCCTCGCACGGCCGAGACAACCGGCTGCTGAGGGACGGGGTTAACGCACGGCAAGAAAAAAACAGGCCTTTGTGGTTTGAAAAGGATTTCTTCAAGCTGGTAACGACTATTGGCCAAAACCTCATGTTTCATTTTAATGACCGAGTCCTGCTTTGCGGCCAAGCAAACAGGCAGCAGCACACGGCGGGCAGAGCTGCCCGCACCGCACACACCAGCGTGGGGACAGGGACCCGAACCGAGCGGTGGCCCAAGGACCGAGCGTGTGCCGAGAGACGATGGCCGGGGTAGGGCTGCTGCACGGGCAGCTGGTGATGGACAAGCGCAAAGGTCAGGCAAACGATCAAACTTAACAGTATGACCAACACTGGCTGGTCAGTGAGCTGGCGTTCACCTCCTAATGGAAACAGTTTCAGCAGCACTATTGCTAGAATGGAGTTAAAATCACACCGGCCATAGCTCCAACAAGAAAATCAGCACTATGATGAAAAACACTACATGATATATTTGGTGTTTCATCTTTTCCCAATTTCTCCCTCTCATATGAAAAAGTCCATGCTGCCTGTCCTCCTGAGGCAGATCATCTCTGCCTCGAAACTGGGTGGCAGCACAAACTTTCATAATAAAAAACCCATAACTGATCTGCCTGCCTCAAAACAGGGACCACCGTGGCAGCCCTGGTAACGGTGAGCTCTGTCAGACACAGCCACGTGTTCTTCTGCAGCAGTCACCGCTTTCATGAAGTTGTTCTGCTCCTTCATCCTCCTCTGGGGATGAACTCAGCATTGGATGCTGTGCGGTTCCTGTATGCTGCAAACATGGGATGCCCGATACCCTGTCCCAGGGCTCAGCTGGGTTTGGCCAAGCCCAGCCCCAGGCTCTCCACAACAGGGCACTGAAGGGAATGGCCAAAAACGTTCCCGCTAATGCCCGGTTCAGCCTGTGCTCCAGATGTCTACACCGACCCCGTTCAAAAGCCAGATCTGCCTCTGTTCCTCATCCTGAGGACGGCAGGGCTCAACCACGCTCTGAGAAATGGTTGACTTAAAATAAACAAGGCACAGAGGCAACAAAAGAGGTCATATTTCACTCGATCCCAAGCCTGAAATTTTATTGCTTTCTGGTGACATCCAGCAATGCAAATAACACCCCCGTGCACGCCAGAGCAGAGTTGAGCAGCGTCCTCCTGCAGGCTGGGCACCCTGCTCCAGCAGAGCCCTTGGCGGGGGGGTCTAACCAGATGGGCTCAGAGGTCCCTGCCAACCCCAACCCTTCTGGGATTCCGTCTATTCATAATCCCATTTTTAACCCAGCATTTCTGCAGGAGCGAGCTGTCGCAAACCAGTCGTGCACTGGGCCAGGTCTCCGGTTTGCTTACGCTGTAAATCTGCAAAGTGGCTGTGCCGGTCCTTGACATGCTCTTCGGATTGACCTCTCTTCTTTGCCTCGGGGGTTACCCAAGCAGGGCTGTGTGAGGAGCTGGTCCCTGCCCTCGCAGCGCATGGCCAAGGTAAGCCGTGCCCCGCTGCACTATTGACACAGCTGCTTGCAATTGTGCTGCTCCCAAAGCTCCGCATTCTTCATCCCCTGCGAGCACTCGGCTCGCTCCGGCACCCCTTGGAGAAGTGTGACCAGAATGCAGAGTGCTTGTTTTGTAACACCGCAGCGCGATGTGGACACAGCCATCTGAAATAAAGCAACTTAATCTCAGGACAACAGGCCAGCATGAAGCTGCGCACATAACTGCTGCTGGGACTCAAACCAGGGATACACCAAACACTGCTAATTCAAAAACAAGTGCGAGTATAGACAAAACCTGGCCGGGAAAAAGGGTAGTTGACCAAACAACTTAAATCTTCCAAATTATGCAAAACTCACATTGAATACACGTCACAGTTTGTCCATAATAAATCCTTAAGGGAAGAAAATAATTGCAGAGATCTGGAACTGTCCTGTAAATTGAGGGGCCAAACTAGGAATGGGCAGAGGGCAGACAGAGACAAGAAAGATTAATTCCATTGTCTGAACCAAACAGCCTTACAGCCAGCCTGGTAAAAGGAAAAATGAAGTGGCTGGTTCTTATTTTAGCCTGAATCAGCCAATTCCCACCCCAAACAGAAAAAGCTGATGCTATTGTAACTGACATCTAAAATTCTAGAATAACACCAGTTTATATCAGTAAAAGCCAAAACCATTGCCAAAAACTTGACAAGTGACACTGCTGCCTCCAGTGGATTTATTGTCTTGACATTATGGCCATAAGGGACGGGCACAGAAAACAAGAGGCTGGGATCTTCCAGGACGCTGGACAGGCAGCCCCTTCCTCCAGCTCTCACCCTCCCACCCACCGGTTCATAATTCTCCAGGCTCCAGTGAGGCTTTGCCCATTTTCATGACAATCGGGGCTCTGTTGTGTCAACGCAGTTTGAGACATCGGCCCCTTTGTGGCACAAACAAAGTCTGAGCTGCGGATGACAAAACCGAGCACATCTTGGTGCTGAAGGCAACTAAACCAAGAGCTGCCTCCACATAACCAAGCTTGCCGCAGACCAAAATAAAACACTGAAGTGCATATGATTTCAAGCAACAAATTGTGCACAAGGAAATCCCAGACTCCTGGCTTTGGTTTTGCTTTACCAACAAACGATGGCACTGGCAGCATCCCCGTCCTGCAGCATCGATGCTCCTGAGCCCACGGTGCAGCACACGCAGGAACAGTCCCATGGGCACAGGAGCCTCCAACAGAGAGCGAGACCCACAGCCCATGTGCCAGAACCAAGCTGGTTTGCAAATGTAGCTGAACAAATGATATAAACTGAGATTAACGCATCTTGGCAGCCTCGGTACTGCAGACGTTACCACTTTCAGCCACTGCAGTGAGAAAACTGGCTCCAGGTAAACACAGCGCATACTTTCCCAAAAAACTCTGTTCCACTCACTCTATGTATACAGATATTTCAGAGGCAACTAAAAAAAATTAAAATAAAATTGTTTACAGAAGCTACGGAAGGAACTGCAAAAAATGATAATAAACGTCTGCCTGACTTCTGAGAAGTGTTGTGACAGCAGTTTCATCACAGATGTGGGTAATTCCTCTGCTCCCTAGTGCTAAATGCACCAGGAACACGGTGTTGGTAATTCTGGTGAAGGCATTCACTTGGTGCACATAAAATGAAGCATTTTCCTCCTTCTTACTAGTTTGAGAGGTTGTTGTGCAAAACAAAACCTTTTATCAAATGTCTGGTTTTATCTGTTTGTTTACATTTTTATCTGCTTGGCACTGAATTTGCCATCCCAGTTGACTGAGCGGCTTGCAAGCAGTGTTTGACTGCGGCTTGCTGGGTGACAAACAGGGGCACCGGCTCTGTGTGAGAGGGGGAAAAGCTGGGGGAGGTTAAGGGCTCCTTAGAGAGGTCACCTTCAGAGGAAAAAGGGAAAACAAATGGGATTGTAGGCATGAGGAGTATATGGTTTTACTGCCCTAGTGGGCAAGTACAAGAAAGGAGAATTGCAAAGGGAGAAGCTTTACATTTCTATGAGCAGGCAATCGAGGTCCATTCTAAACCCTTTGCAGAAAGCGCTTCCCTTCCTACGGGATGGCTCCAGCCCGTTCCGGGAGCGTCTTCTGGAACTCCCAGTAACCCAGATGGGGTCACGCAGCATCAGATCATTCCGGAAAACGGGGAGAGGTCCTTGAGCTGGGCCGCGTTCCCCGCAGTGCCTGAGCACCCACCTCTCACAAGGCAGGGGGCAGCGAGCCCGGGCTGCAGCCACCCTCGCCCTCCTCCCGTCCTTCTGCTGCTGGGGTAGATCCCACCGGGCCAATATTCAGGCCGAGCATCCTCCGAGGACACACCAGGTGCACATCCCACCTCCAGAACCAGCACACCCATCAACACCAGCATGTGCACGAGGGAGCAGAAATCTCTTTGTCCAAACCTGAAATGGGCCCATGCCTGGGTAGAAAAGGCAAATGTTCAGCGGGGTGCAGGAACAGAGGAAGGGCAGGCAGGTCAGAAGGCAGAGAGTATCTCCAGGATTTGAAGAGGTAGGAAAAGTTTGGCGCATTTAAGCAGTAAACTGAAACCCCAAAAAACTATTTTAGGCCTGACTTGCATAAATGGCAGTTGTACCAACTACACTGTCTGCTGCAGTTGCTGGTATTTTTAATAACAATAACAACAGAACTGTGTTTGTTATTCTAACTGTTGTTATTATTATTGTTCTGACCATGATTTCCAAATAGGCAGCAACAATTACTGGTATCCCCAGGAAAGGCAAACAAACAAACTAAACAAACCAAACAGTGAGAGTACATTTCCTCAAATTTCAGGTCAGATAGCAAAACAAAGAAGAAAAAAACTCCAGAACTAAAGCTGCAGATTCTGTACCTGCATGGAACACATTGTTATGACTGCAATAGTTAATTAGCTGGTTTAGATCATTAGGTGTGAGGGGCAGATCCTGCCCTGTGCCCTTGCTGGTCGGTGGGACGCGGCAGAGGGGACGGGAGGTGGCACAGCCCAGACCAGCGCACAGGGGTCGGGAGGTGTGTGACACCAACGTGGTGCTGAGCAGAAAGGCACGACCATTGCTTGGTCTAAGTGGCTTTATCTCCAAGCAAAGATAAACGCACGGATTCTATGGAAAGAGAGAATAAGTCGACAGCTGCTATTCCTGGGGATTTACAGCAAGTTCAAGCAATGTCCTACCCTGAGGTGTTCCTGTGCATGGCACTGAGATGGGGTCCCAGCTTGTCCCCCGCTGCTATCCAACCCTGTGTCACTGCCGCTGCCCCAGCCCGTGTCACTGCCGCTGTCCCAGCCCGTGTCACTGCCGCTGCCCCAGCCTGTGTCACTGCCGCTGCCCCAGCCTGTGTCACTGCCGCTGCCCCAGCCCGTGTCACTGCCGCTGCCCCAGCCTGTGTCACTGCCGCTGCCCCAGCCTGTGTCACTGCAGGGAGCAGGGCTGGCTCTGGCTGGCGGCTGGACAGGAGATGGCAGCATCCGACAGACGGACGGACGGACGGCCCCGCCACGGTGTCACCCCGAGAGGCACCGCAGCACCAGACGGTGACACAGAACCTGCGCTGTGCCATCCTCATCACACCGGAAAGCTGAGTACGATAAAGATACAAACTGAGACTTTGAAATCAGCTTTTCCTTCCTCAGGAGCAGAATCCGCCCAGCTCTGGGGCTGAGCTCTGAGCCCTCCTGGCCACCCGCGTTGCCACCAGACACGGCTCTGACACACTGTCACTGTCCCTGGATGCTCCTTAGGTGACCGGGACACAAATGACTCCTGCTAGCAGGCTGGTTGGCCCTTTGGTCTTATTTTTACTGCGATTAGCTTTTCTGTTATTGGGAGTAGCTATTTAAAATGTCTCTTTTTGCCAGTCTTCTTTGAGTATTACATTTAACTTGCTGAAGCTTGCAATGCTAGTTTCTTGTTTTACAAGGAAAGGAAAAGCTGAGCAGAGGTGTCCTTCCAGAATTTACAAGAACGGGAATAAAAGTCGGGGGGAGCTGTCTGGTATGTGCTGACAACACCCACAGGCTTCCCTTTTGTTCCCAGGTAAACAGCCAAGAACAGATCCATTCAGAAAACAGCTTATCCCATGGAAGAAACGAACATCGCCAGAATTCCCAGCTTCTGATCTTAACTCTGCCAACACCTGGGCTCAGGAAATTAAATCTTGTTATTCTGTCTGTTCCGTTGGAGCAGTCTGGAAATCCGGGATACTTCTGCTTTGCTACCCGCCTCCTACTGATATTGCTCTCTCTTTGGAACAGTTACCTCCCTGCCTTCCTTCTGCTAAATCCGACTCTATTCCTTTCCTTCAGATAAACCAGATTCTCGATTTCCACATCATTTCTGCCAGCAGCTCCTGGGTCCCAGATCGCACCCGCCCGTGGCAGCACGAGGTCCCAAATTAAGATGTACGTGGCTGCAAGAGCCCGTTTCAGCAGACACCAGGGAAACCCTCTGTCCTGCTCGCCGGCTGTGAAGCTGCACAGGGCAAACGATTCACATACTGACAGATCGCGAGGCTGCTGAGAGCAGGGACAGCTTCTTTGGGTGCAAAGACTGATCGAACACGCAGTATTTAAGACAATTAGATTTTCAAAGAAACTACACTAAACATTTCTTTCATGTGTAATCAAATTATGTTAAAGCAAACCTCACAATTTAAGCCATTCCATTGGTCAGCTCCTATTTGTTTTCCCTGCACCCTCATTTTTGCTCCAGATCTGTCACATTACATTAACACCTTTCCTACTCACTGCCTACAGAAATAACAGCCTTCGACATGCCTGCACAATCCATTTGTCCTGCTCTAATTACTTTTTGACATAGCCTCTTTTGCTGTTATCTTGCCTTTTCTGACCTCTGTCTGTATTAAAGCCATTTAAAATAATCTTTAAACTCAGTATCTATTGTGATGTGTCTTATATGATACTACTGGAGAATCAGGCAGCAACATTTTGTAAATCAAATATTTAAATCTATGGCAATAAGATAATGTAGTTCAGGAGGAAAGCTAGTCCATACTGGTTATAGCTGCAATGGGCTGTTCTTAACATGAGTCCCCAGGACTGCAACACATTTTCAGGATTAAATTCCTATAGTCATAAAACTGTTCTATATAACTAGGTAGCTCAAAGATAAATGGGGTTTTCTGTATACTAGGGAATTTCCCTCAACTCCACAAACGGGGAGAAAAGCAGGAGAAACTGAGAAAAGTGGTCATCTTGCACAAACCCACCCCAACAAGCACCGAACAAACGGAGCAAACAGGAGCCCCAAGCAAGGCTCCCAGCGGCGGCAGCTCAGAGGAACCAGGACAAATCCCTCTCCTCTGCAAGCCCGGAGGAGAAACCAGGAATCTCTGATCCCAATATCCCCCTGTTTCCACCAAGCCCATTCAAAAAGTGTGTCCTCATTCTCCTTTGTGTCTGGTTCACAGAAGATGAGTCTGTAATTACCAGCTCCTTCCCCGCTGGAGCAGCAGAGGATCTGCCCTGTGCCAATATCTCCTTCGGAGTCAAGAACTTATTCCATGTGATGGAACTAATGTTTTGGATGTCAGGTTGATCCCTCCGTACATATGTCTCACGATACAGTCCCTAACTACATTTTCACGTGCTATTTCTCACATAATGCCACCTCAAGCTCACTTAATTGGTAGCTAGTCAATATTTTACTCACTTTAGAAGATACTTCACAAACCCACATTTGCTCGGGTTCATTTACACCATAATTATCCAGTTCACACAAAGTCTGGTCTTCCAGATACAACCAGTGCGGATCCAAGCACAGCTCTCCTGGGAAAGCAGAGCTCCATATTTTGTCTTCCAGATGACAGCACTGTAAAACCAACGGGGGACAAAACCAGAGTCAATTAAAATACATTAAATGTAATGTAACAATGCTGTGATTTGTCATAGCCAGCCAAGCGGTTTCATTTCTTTGAATTCCTCTAACTTTGTCCTCAGGACATGAAGAGCCCATGCATGTTGTGGAAAGCTCTTCCCACGACACTTCCCTACACACATTTTTTATTTTTCCCTTTTCTTTCCTGTCAGCAGCCCTGACCACAAAAGCCTATCTCATTAAGGCATCTAAACACAGAAGGGACCCGTGGATCAAGGACCAGACCAGCCTGCTACCGGTCTGCTCAGAACACCCCTTGCTGGAGAGCTCTGGCATCCTTACGGATGGCACCGTGCATGCAAATGACCGACCGAAGGAACCCACCACTCCCCCGGCTGCCCGGGACTACGGCCCCTCAATTAGGGGCGTTGATTGCCCCTCATTAAGCGTGTCCTGAGCCGCACTCTGCGCACGGCAAACGCCGGAGCAACACGGTGCCTTCCCGCGACCCGGCGCCGCTGCCCCGTTCCGCCAGCTCTGCTGCAGGGAATGGGAAACCGCAGATTGGCCAACCCACCCAACTCTGCCCGTTCCTGCCGGGGGGCTGAGCGGCGTGTCCGTGCGTGCTGCAGCGGGACAGACAGACAGACAGAGCTGCCCTGCCGAGGTTTCCACGGCTGCTCCCCCGCCGCGCACGGGGTGTAACCGCGGGGATCCCCCGCGACGCCGGGGGCTGCGAGCAATGGGAGATGGTTTCAGAGGAAACATGTACCGTTCAGATTGGGAAGTAAAATGATCTGCCCCCACAACAGTTCCTGGACCTCAGCATCACATTTTTGAAATTCCAAGTGTATTATATTTTCACGTTGCTTATTTAAGATAAGCCTTCTCATTTTTTGAAAGTTAAAAATTAAAATCTGCATTAGTGCTTTTATCATATATCTTGAAAACAAGGCAAATAAAAGCCTCCCAGTGCTTACCACCAGGCATCTTATCGGCAGAAAATACAGGGCTGTTTGTGCTGTGTTGTGATGACTTTGCAGCGCACGTACCACAAAAGCAGCCTTTGCTACTCACAGGAGACGCTCTCTGGATGTTCAGATTCACAGATCTGATCACAGCGAGGGTGCTGTACCATGTGTTAGAACAGGCTAAATCACATCCAGCAAGTTTCTAGCCCAAATTTAGCAAACTATGCTTGCACTACATTTATAGGAGCAAATTCAAGATGTTAGATAAAGGCCACACCGGAATAAAAACACAGTCAATAGTTGGTTAAATCTAGAGTTAGGTTTATATAGTTCTACAGACACAGATGCCACTTAACAAAACGGAATATAAATATCCACAGGGCAGTGATGCTCTTATTTAAAGCAAAAAAAGACACCCATCTTTTCCATCCCGAATATAAGTCCTGCTGAAACCTAGTTACATGATTGCTTATTATTTGTAACAAAATACAAATGTTTTCCTTTATGCCCTCAGCAATCACAGATGAATCCCTACACCCACACCTTACTATATACGGCTGTGTAGAATATGAAGTACTCTGATCTAGTCTCATCCATCCACTAAATGGCTCCAAACTTTCCGTGCACACATTCTGTGGCAGTGCAGGGGGAGCAGCTTTGTGCCCTGGCGAACGGGGAGCGCAGGGTGACAGTCTGACATGGTGTCCTGCTGGGATCCAAGAATAGCAATGCCTTAAAAGGCAGCGATGTCGAGATCACAAGGAAAAGAGAATTAGGGCACAGCTGTGGAGTTCTGTAGGCTAAAACATAGACTCAATATGTCAGAGAAAATTAAATCACAGAGCTACATGTAATTTCTAGTCTCATAACTTGGCTGTAGCTGTGCAGAATTTGTGCTTGGGTCATACGTGTGAGCTGCTGTGTTTCTGCACACAGAAATAAGAGCAGAATTATTTTAAAAAGAAAAACCAGAGGATTTATATGCAAACAACAACACGAACACCTATGCTTTGAATGATGTTTACATACTATTGCAGCTCAAACACGGTTTTACAGCCAGTGTTCCACCCAGCCCTTGGGGACAAACAGAAAAGCTCCAGCCCCGTTCGTGGAACGCGCAGAGCTCACGGCTTTACCCGCAGTACTCGGCACAGGAAACTGAACCAACATGTTAGCAAGCTAAACACATCTGAAAAACACCTGCGTTTTCCTGTGGCTGTCAGATAGGGGAAAGAGACCTTTCCTCAAAAACAAAGGTACCAAAATGGATAACAAACTTTTGCAGGGGCTTTTCCCCCTTGAAGAAGTGACATTCTTTCATTTTTCAGAACAGTACCTACATATCGATTTGCTAGTATTTCTTTGTGCTTGAAGACCAGTAGTAGCTTGTCCTGTAAAAGCATTCCGTGTCCACGGAACACAGTCCATTATCCTCGCCAATATCTGCTGTTGCGGCCTGTGTCCGACCCGCGAACGCCGCGGGGCGCCGGGGCCTGCGGCGGCGAGAGCCGCGTGTGGAGCGGGGTTCCGTCCTTCCCCAGGGCCTCCTCCCCAGCTCCGGACAAACGAAATGCGGTAGGCATCGCCTGACGAGGCTTCACTGATCTCTTTAAATGGCTCTGAAGGCCAAGGATGGAGGAGGAAGGGAAGCTGGCAACACGGGAAGAAGAGGCTGACTGGGATGAGGCACACAAGGCGAGCTTTCCTAAATAACTGGTACTTGAGCACTGACGTGATACAGAACAGCAGGGGCCCAGAGGTGGGAAGCTGTACGTAATTACGACTCTGTTTAGCTGAGTGTATTTCCCGTGGAGCTGACAACGCACGGCTGCATGCAAGCATGCGGGTCTGTTGGGATCAGCTGTCCTTTGTCCCCAAAGAGGTAAATGATACATCTGATCTGTACACCAAGTTGAAAAACTGTTAAAGATTATGCTCAAGCTGCAGGCAGAGCTGTGGACCAACAACCTACAGGAGGCAATGCCTATGAAGGGATAATATAAGGAGAGATTTTACGAAGGGTAGAGAGTTCGGCGGCCAACAGATGGGGAGAAGCTCAAACAATCCATCGAGGGACCGGCCAGGGGACACAGCTCAGCGCTGGGCAAAGGAGGAATGTGCTGGGACAGCCCTCACGTGGGGAACAGGACACCCAGAGAGCAGGGGACGGGACACCCAAGAGCAGGGGACGGGACACCCGAGAGCAGGGGACGGGACACCCGAGAGCAGGGGACAGGACACCCAAGAGCAGGGGACAGGACACCCAAGAGCAGGGGACGGGACACCCAAGAGCAGGGGACAGGACACCCAAGAGCAGGGGACAGGACACCCAAGAGCAGGGGACGGGACACCCGAGAGCAGGGGACAGGACACCCAAGAGCAGGGGACAGGACACCCGAGAGCAGGGGACAGGACACCCAAGAGCAGGGGACGGGACACCCAAGAGCAGAGGACAGGACACCCAAGAGCAGGGGACGGGACACCCGAGAGCAGGGGACGGGACACCCGGAGCGCAGGGAGCCAGCAGAGCTGTGTGAATCCAGGCTGCAGCGCTGGAGGTGAGAAGGCTGTTCTGGAAGCTGCACACAGCGGCAGGTTCCCGAGGCAGTCCTCAAGCACACACGCTACACACGGGTACACGTGCACACCGCAGTTTAACTGATGGAGAAAATGCCAAATGTTTGAGATGAATTGTTTTTCCCAAGCAGAACTATGTATCACCTTCTTTAAAGCACAGCCTAGTTCATACATTTGCAATGTTTTTCACAAATACCGCACATGGTGCAGAAAACAATCCTGTAAATGAGGATGCAGAAAGAGGTCACGAGTTCTCTCAGAATCTCTTTTGAACAAGGGCTCGTCGCAGCCACACACATTGTCACCATCCATGCTTGGGTCCTTACGGTGACCTGCCACCCCCTGGGAGCTGGGACCCTGCGCTGCGGGGGTGCCCGGACCCCCCTCCTGCAGCAATTCCACACGGGGACAGAGGTCCCAGCAGGACAAGAGTCACCTCCCAGCACATGGGATGCTCCACTCCCTACTTCTTCCACCAGAAGAATGTGTTTGGCATTTACATGCAGCATTTACATACACAAGCATGGCGCTACACAGAAATGCATGGAAAACGCATAAATCGCAGGAACAGAACTAGAACGACAACAAAAAATCCAGTTCTCATGTGCAGAATCTCCCTCTGAAGCCGACGCAGGGCTGGGAGAGCGGCCACATGAAATCCGGCCGCTGGATCCTCTGCCTGTTCCTCCTGCCTAAAGCTCCTTCACAGGGACTTTGCTCGTTTCCCTCTGGCTGGTTTCAGCACCCCTATTACCCGAATCAACCCTGCCCTTCGACTTTGACCAAAAGAAACACACCGAGCCAACCAGAACATGCTCATTCCTTCATTACACCCAGCCAAGGCTCTGAGGCTGTGAAGAAATGCATTTTCCACCCCAAGCCCTGCGCGTCTCACGTACTGTCCTATTTCCTATTCACTCAGTCCCTGCGGAATTACAGTGTATTGACTGCAGATGCACCCGTAGTTCTGATGTCATCTCAAGGCGCCTTTTTTTTTTTAGGTGAAGCATCTATATTTCTTCTGTTCTGAAATGAAACTATAACAAGCCTAAAATGTCTTCAATGGGAAATTTCACAAACAGAGGATTATGACTTCAGCTACAGAATAAGCAGCAGGAGCAGATGGAACTCTTCAGAAACAATGATTCCATTTTCATGCAAATTTCCTTAGTAGTTAAAAAAAGACGAGGAAGAAAAAAACCACCAAGATATCAGAATGGTTTCTAAATGGAAGGTTTTTGAATGATGCTAAAAGCAAAGGCCTGGTCGCTCTCCCCAATCCAAAGCATTTTAGCAGCAGCCGGGAAAAAAAAAACACGACAAACTAAAACGAGATTCTGCACCTCCTCAGAGCCGTGCAAACAGAAATGGAAAATGGAATGAAAGTATATTTCAGTTTTTATGATTTTCAACATCAGCAGCAGCTTTGTGATAATGCATACTTCAGAGCTGATTCTCATGCTCTTTAAGAGCACAGACTTCATTCATGAAGCAGCATGACAAAAATTCTTTATCCACTTGATGAGTACAGAAGGTGACAGCCAGCGAGCAAAAGACAGGCCCAGGGACAGCGCCGGAGCGCCGACCTGCAGCGCGCGCTGGGGGCACGAGTGCTCCCTGATTACAGAACACAGACGTGCATTTTTCAGAGCCGAAATGTGGAAACTGAGCCAATTCTTTTGTTATTAATACTGGCAGCATACCCTAAAAACCAAATACACACACGAAGTTAGCAGGCCCTGTTTCTGGCTCTTCTGCTGACTTGTTACTTGGCTTTGCTCTTACACTTTCATTTTTCGCTCTTGTTTACTCCTCGAGTGAGAGAATTCAAGCTGCTGTGAGGACAACTGACACTGCACAACCCGCCCTGCAACTGTCGCTGTGCCACACCGCGGTGTAAATCACCGCACTGCTTTGTGTGTGGAATACACTGCAATGGCAATAAATGGGAATGCTATGGAAGGCCCGTGTAATTCCACTTTTACACGCTACTGTTTTCAACCAAGGTTTTAAAGCAGAGAGAAAACTACATGCACAGAAAAGCCAGAGTGAAAGGCAGTGCTGTTTGCCACGATGAACCAGGGGAGATGCTGCAGCCGGCCGGGACGGGTCCATCAGATGAGCCACCCCACGTCCCAGAGTTCTTCCTCACACCGCCTCTCCTGATGCTGCTCCTCAAGTTTTGTAGTGAGTCTTCATACGATTCTATTGATTCTGTCAAACCATTTCTATTTCAGTCAGTTTCATGTTGATTTTTTTAAAAATAGATTTTCTCCTTCCTTTTTCATGCAAAAGAGACACAAAATTAGCTTTAAATAAGACTGCAAAGAATGTTAAAGCAGAGGCCTCTGAACTATGTGGTCAATACCAAGAATACTTCTGTTTAATCCCATTCTACCTACACTCATACCTTTCATCATGCCACTGGCCAAATGTTTTCAGTTTGCATTTGCTCTCAAACTGAATCTGCTTCCTTCCCTCATTGAGTTGGATGGATTTACGTAATGACAGCTACCAAAAGCACAAAGCACATACAAAACAACTCAAAAAAATGGGCTCAACAAGGTTTATTTTCAAGCTTTTCCTTGCTTACTTCTTAGCAGAAGGATGTACAAGTAGAAACGATTTCCTCAGTTAATCCCTCTTTGACCCAAATTAACTTTTCCCAAACTATTTTCTTAAATACTTTGTTTTACAATCTGTCTGAATGAACTCGACAATAGACATGTTTGGGTTTCCCAGGGCAAGGCAGGGACAGCGACGGGAGGATAAGACAAGCTGGCCGCTGGGACGGCGCAGTGCCCCGGGCAGGTCGGGCTGTGCACCGCGGGACTCGGGGCTCCGGCAGCACCAGGACCTGCTCACTCGGTCACGATGGGTTTGGGTTTGCACAAACTCATTCACACTCTTCAGCAAGGAGGGCCAAGGAGAAACAGCGACCAGGACCTTGTACTACGCTCCCAAAAGGGAGGCGTTTGTACCGCAGCAGTAACTCAGGCTTAGCACAGACCTCAGCCGCAGGAACTGCTTGCCTGGCTGGGTCAAGCGTATTGGGTCTGAGCAAACTTACTGGAAGGTTCTTCCTTCCTCCTTCCCCTGTCTTATCACAGTTTTCTCCAAGACAGAACTGCCAGAAGGACTCCGGAATAACTGGGAGCAGCACACGGGAGTGCCAGCGTTACCTCTCTTTTACACAGAATCACAGAATCACAGAATGTCTGGGATTGGAAGGGACGTCAAAAGATCATCTAGTCCAATCCCCCTGCCAGAGCAGGAAAACTTAGGTGAGGTTACACAGGAAGGCGTCCAGGCGGGTTTTGAATGTCTCCAGAGAAGGAGAATCCACAACCCCCCTGGGCAGCCTGTTCCAGTGTTCCGTCACCCTCACTGAGAAGAAGTTTCTTCTCAAATTTAAGTGGAACCTCTTGTGTTCCAGCTTGAACTCATTACCCCTTGTCTTACTGTTGGTTGTCACCGAGAAGAGCCTGGCTCCATCCTCGTGATGCCTCAACAGATCTTTGCTGCTTTTTCCTTTTGACTTGGGTAAATTTAATGCAGTAAAACATAACACCAAGTTGATTACAGTATTGTAAAATGGCTGAAGGGTGTCAAACTGGGTCAGACTCCCACCCTGTCCCCCAGCCCCATCCGCCCTTGCCCGTGGAGCTTGTTCACGGCTGCTCCAGCAGCTCATCCCACTGGGAAACGATGGTTTCCACAGATCTAGTGAAACGCGGTTCTAGGTTAGTAATTGCAATGTACATCCAACTGAGTAGGACCCAGTGTTTTGAGAATGAGAGAAATAAAATTAGGATGAACCTCAAAATATTCAAGCAACTTAACCATTTGAAGATCATCTCTGGCGTGGGAGACAGAGAGAGGTATTTGGAGATTGGGATGTGAGTATATTTATACACTACGCCAAAACACTGTTCCTTTTTCTAGACCCTAACATTTCATATTTGAGGACTTTTATATTATTTCTGCAAATTTTAAAATTGGTTTACCAGAGGACTCCTGTCGGTCTTGCATTAGGCAGACGGCACTGAGTAACTGAACAGCAAGGAAGCTGGCTGGAAACTGGAGAGGTCACTGGGATGGTTATTGTGGGCAGGGTGGGCAGCAGATATGAGCTATCTCCTTCACACTCACAACAAGGAGGTGGGAACGTCTTGATCCACATCAATAGCAGCTGCGTGACACTGATATGAGCCTGGCTCACCATTAAAGCAGCATATTAACCTTTTTTTTTTTTCTAAATTGTTTCCTTTTGGATGAGTGCCATGTAACTGTCATTTGTTCTTTTCATTTCATTTTCTATTTATGCATTCATCCAGCCCTTGAGGGTGAATTCTATAGAAATCCATGTCAAGAATGCCCAAAAGGGACCTGTGACCCAGCCCTCCCCTGTGTCCCAGTGCCAACAGCGCGACATGTCTGAAAATGCCCAACAAACCTCAGTTCTACGAGACCAGCAAAAGGGCACGAACCGCGTTACGGCTGCAGCTCCTTCCTTGTCCAACCTCCAATGCAGAGGAACCTGAACCAGCAGCAGGTTACCACAGTCAGTACTAAAAGCATTTTAACAGCAGCAAAACACAGAGAATGGCCTTGTAGTGTTAGAGAGAGAACCCCTCCTACGGTGCATCCTTCACCTGCGGGACTGCAGGTTGGAAAGGACCTCAGGAATCATCCAGTCCAACCTCCACTCCAAGGAGGGTGTCCAGTACTTTGGTCTCCCCATGGCAAAATCTCCTCAGAGATACAAGAAAGGTCAGCTACTGAAAACAAGCAGAGAAAGAAGACTAAAAAGACCAGAAAAGAATGAGAGTGAGAAAATGGAACAAGTACATTAACTCCTCTCCACAGTCTTGCGCTCCCACTGAAAACACTTTAAAAAAACGAAGTTAGCGCATCCTTGTTATGCAATTCCAGAGACATCTGAGAGTCTGTTTTACTGTTCCAGCACAGGGAGAGGTTACAGACGAGTCCATGGGAGCAGCTTTGAGTTCCGTTAGTCTACAACCACCAAAACTAGCAAGTTAGTGGAATTCATTTATCTTCAGGTGATCTCATTTGAGAACATGCTAAAAGGCATTTTACTTCTGTCCTGCAATAAAAACAGCAGTAGTTGTTCTTGCTGGTCTCCCACAGCGGTGTTGTTACTAACAGGGACACTTGCAAAACGGACGGAAAGTTGCCTTGATGTTCTGTATTGTTCCGAGGCAGCTTTGCCCCTGACCGGGGCGGGATCCATCCATCTGCTCTGGGGAGACCATCCCCGAGATGTTCTCCAGCAGCCTACACTGTACTTTTAGAGTGAGGGACCCTGACTAGGACATATTATTGCCTTAATGCGACATTATTATTGCCTTTAAGCAGCAACATGGGGTCGGCTCGCATTAAATAAACGCCAGCGACGTGCAGGCGCTGAGCAGAGCCGCGGACAGGCCACGCAGTGAGCCGGTTTCCCAGAACTCGGTCCCAGGTGGGTTCCGGGTGATGGGTGCGGACCCCGCTGGGGACGGGAGCGCGGCCGGGGCGGCGCCGGGGCCGGGCACCGTGCGGGGCGGCACGGACCGGCCGCGGGCACCGGGGCCGGCCAGCGGGGCCCCAGCGCGTTGCTCTGGCACCGTCAGCCCGCGGGAGGGGCGGGGCGGGGCCGGGGCGGGGGTTCACTTCGGGGTTTTTGGAACCATTGTGCGATGCAGATATAAAACAAATCCCTCGGCGCCGCTTCGGGCCGTGCGGGAGCAGGGCAGCGCTGCCGGCGCCGCGGGGGCGGAGCAGCTGTGGGGCGGGGGCGGCGCCGGGCCCCGCAGACCGCCCCGGGCCCCGCAGACCGCCCCGGGCCCCGCCGGCCCCGCCGCCGCCCGGCACCCAAACAAGCGGCCCCGCGCCCCGGCCCGCGCCCCGCCGGCGGGGGGGGCGGGCGGACCCTCCGGTGCGCGGCCGCGGCCCAATCAGGCGGCGACCCCGCGTCGGGACAGCGAATCGGCGTCGCCGCAGCGCGCACATGACCGGCTGCGCCCCTGCCCGTCATCTGGGCCCTATATAGCGGGGCGGGGGGCGGCGGACGGGGCTGCACGGCCGGCGGGGGGAACCGCTGGGGCCCGCCGAGGAACTCGGCCGCCTGCCCGGGCCGGGGCGGCCCGGAGCTGCTGTCCCGCCTGCACCGGCACCAACTTTTTGGAGAGGGAGCCAAGCGCGGAGCCTTCCCCAGGAACGCGCCGCCCCGCCAGGTAAGGCGTTAATTGCGATTAACCGCTCGTTAGGGCTAACGCCGCCGGGGAGGGAGGGCGGGGGCCGCCCTGCGGCCCGACCTGCTAGCAGGGATTTTTATTTTTATAATTTTTTTTCCAGTCTCATTTCTGCACGTGTTCCTTTGTTCTCCGAACAGAAGCTTTTTTATTTTTTTGAACACTCTCTCTCTATATATAAAAATCTGCTAATGTAACACAGCTGGAGAGAGCCGCTCCCTGCGGCGGCCGGGGGGGCGGGGAGCAGGCAGCAGTTCCCCCCTCCCCGAAGAAGAAGGAGAAACTCGAGCGATTTTCCCCCAGCGCTGGAAGTTGCTCCCGGGGCTGGGTCGGTAACCAGACCCGCGTGTCGCCCGGGGGCTGGCGGGGAGGAACTGAACCAGACGGGGACACAAAGGGGGGGCAGCCCCGGCCCCGCGGGGCTCGGCGGTGCCGGTGGCCGCTGCCGCGGGGCGGGGACGCGGAGGAGGGAGGTGCCCCCGCTCCCCGCTTTTGTGTGGCTCGGTGCTGCTCCGGTGGCACCTGCGGATGATATCGCGACCGGGGGGCGCTTAGCGACAGTTGTGGCTGTCGGGTGAGGGCCACGCCAGCCCGGCGCTCTGGGCTTTGGTGTCCGGCGGTGCAGACAGGTCTGGTTCCCCCAAGCAGTCTAGCAGCCTTACTTCACATTAATTACCGAAACCCAGAAAAAACCACCAGGAAAATGAACCTAAATTTACAGTATTCTTCCAGTTCCTGCTCAAACTACCAGAAATTTTTCTTATAACTTACTCCAAAAGAAATTCAATGTATTTGCTCACCAAACCAATCTGCAGTTATTAAGTGTGACGCTTGCAACGGGCTCTGTGTACAATAAAAGACTTGGTCAACATGCGCTTACAAATCTGGTATGTTCTAAGAAAATAATTTTCATAAACTTTTCGTATCAGTTTTTCAGCAAAACCAGCTCATTTTTAAAGCTGTAAGTAGAATTACTCAACAAGTTTATAAAGTTGAGAAGGGGATGGTTTACCCTCCTGTTTTGTCCAGGAGTGCGTGACAACATATTTGTAAAGTTAATAAGTATTAAAAGCCACGAGGAGCATTCAAAGTGTATTTCAAACTCCCGTGCTTTCTGCAGCCCCGCCAGCCAGTTAAGCGTTTGCAGCCTCCACGCAGAGCAGAGGTTATTCACATAGCTGTTCAAGAAACTCCATTCATATATCTGACTACCTGGATTTGAATAGAAACCAGACAGCAATTCTTTGGTCCCAGCCACTATTCGCCCTGCTGGACAATAGAGATTTGTTAGCACACAGGCACAAGCCCTGGGACACAAAGCTGGAGGCAGCAGAGATAGGGGGGCTTCAGTGCACAGGAAATTACGGCTTTTGATGCACTGTTGGCAGGTCTGTCGGTTCAGAAAAGCAACATGACTGTGCCATGTTTAAGAGCTCCTTACTGCCATTTTTAACCACCTAGAATGTCATAAAAGCTTTATTGTCACAGTACATAAAATCATGAAGTCCATATGGCTACTTCTCAGCTGTGGTTGCTACCCTGTGTCTGGAAGGCAGAATCATGATCTGGCTGGAGATTTTAATTCATGGGTGGTGGAAATTAAAAGAATTTTGAGGCCAGAAAACCTCAAAGTGTTTATAAAAAGCAGAAATTCATTACTAAGGCAGCTGCTGTCTAGGCTGAGATGTGCTGTTGTTATAAGGGACCTCATTTTAACAGTGGCTCTAAAGGGATGAGCCTGGGCAGCTGATTTCATCGTAAAAGGTTCAGTAAATTTACTCTGTGCATCTCCTGTATGAGTTGTGTAGGAGAACATTATTCAGTTGTGTCAACATGGCAAATACCAAAATAAACACGAAAAACAAAACCAAAACATTGAGTGTCTGGTACCTCCTATTTCCCCTACTTTCCCCCCAGACTCGAGTTAAAATGAGAACTCCTCAGAGACTGGGCTTTAATCTGCTGATTGGAGCCAATGAGCAGAAATTATCAAGATTAGAAAACCCACAGGCGGGTTTATTAGATGAAAACCCTGCCCCTCGCTGTGTGCAGAGCCTCAGCTGAGGGTGGAAGGTGGGTCACTCAGCACCCACATTACAGGAAGGTTCGGGCTGTTCCTCCTTGTTTTCCGTATTTTTCCTGAGGTCTTACGCACCTGGTGAAAGCCCTGGTCCTGCTGGGGTGCACAGGCTCTTAGAGCAGCCGCATGGCTTGGTGCGAACATCCCTGCAGCACAGTGGGAATGCCAGGGAAAACGGTGAAACCGAGTTGTCATACAGTGCAGATGGGAAGTGGCTGTTTTTATTATCAACTGCAGATACAAAGTATCCTCAAATACAGAAAACAAAGGCTGGGCTGTTAGTTGCTCCTAAGTGTATTTTCTCAATGCAATCCTTGTGACCTCAGAACAAGGGGAGGAAGTTTGAGGTTTGGAAAGGCCATTTTCGGGGTGCTTTGAGATGCCCAGGAAGGCTCATGCTGATGATGGACTTGCTGCCCTTGCTCCTTGGAGCACCACAGGGAACAAGAAACCCTGCATGACTCAAACACCAGCATTTCTGAAAAAGTGACACTGTCTCTCAGGTACTGCTTGTAGGATTAACAGCAGCTGTGTATATGAGGGGCTGGTTCATACCATTTTCAGCTGCTATTTCTGAACATTATAAATACAAATGTGAATGTAAATACTTTTCACAGGAGTCAGTCTTGTCTGAATAATTATATAATTTCCTTGAGTTCTCTTCCTGATGTAGTACAATGGCTTGGGTGTATTACTTCTCACTAAAACTTGGGTGATAAGAATCAGGCTAGATTACAATCAGGTTATTTTGATTTTTTTGTTTGTGTGGTTTTGTGGTTTGTTGTATTTGGTGGTGGGTTTTGTTGTTGTTGTTGTTTCTTGCTGGTACTTAAAAACCCAGAAGGGCTGACCTAATGGAAGCCTTTGAACAAAATTATTACAGATTTTTAATAAAGGTTAAGGATATTGATGGCTCTACTTACAAAGCACTTTTAGATTAAATACCATAGCATTAAAATACAGCAACCTTTTCCATTACCTCTAGGACTGTTAATACTTGGTATTCATCTGGAGGCTGATTTTAAAATCTACCCCTTGAAAGTGCTGCCTATTAAAAAAAACATATACTGGAAAGTTAAATTCTGCCCTTGCAATGAAGTCTTAGAGTTTGAATACCTGTTAAGCGTGTCACTTTGAAGGGAAAACAGACCATTAGAGGTTGGCAAAAAGAGCTTCTGCCTCACCAAAACAGCCATAAAAGCAATGTCAGGCATAACTCGCCCCATCAACATCTGCATTCTGCACCTGGCCATGGCAATAATTCCATCATGCACACAAGAAAAGGATGCTGGTGGCTGCACTGGTGTGGTTGGTTTTTTTTTTTTTAATAACTGCTCACAGAAATAACAGAATTTAAAACTCTGTTTTCCCAGCTCCAGTTATGACTATTCCAATATAAAGTTTGTAAAGACTCACAAAAAAGAAGAAACCTGTTCACCACCACCAGACTTGGAAGTTGCAGCTGATGCAAAAGACCAACACATATATAATCTGACTATTCATTAACATATAGTATTGCTTTACAGGGTTAGTTGCCAATAAAAATGCATCAGGTATGCTGAAAGCTAGCAATACACTTGGCAATTTAACAAAAAATGTGGAATCCTAAGAATTTCATTTTATCTCAATAATAGCCAGCAGATGCTGTAGTCATTTCAAAACCACAGTATTGATTAGTATCATGCAAAAGTTTCAAACATTAATAACTCAAAAGACAAAAAACCAGGTATTTTTATGTTAAGGATAACATGGAAGCATGTTGGTTTTTTTCATAAGCAGCAACACTGACATATCCAGATGACATCACCTTTTAAATAGACTTCATTCTTACTTTCCCTGTACCGCCTGAAAATGTTGGAACCAACATGAGGACCGTGAATTGAATGACTGTAGCACAGAACCACAAATTCTGAGTGCACCGAGGTGCTGCATCTCAATGCCAAACCCCTTCTGCATTCCCGATTAACTGTGCCACCTAAATACACACGCGTGTGAATGAACATTGCAGAAAGCTTGAGCGCAGGAATTCTGCTGGGCAGCAGGGCACGTCATGATTGCACAGAACGGGGTTGTGCAACCCCCGTTGCTCAGCCCACGGTCAGCCCTGTGTGACACAAGCAGGCCAGACTGTCTGCATGAGACGCCAAGACGTGATTAAGGGCAGGGGAGCGCTGGGGGCGGCTGTGCGGGAACGGCACGCGGGCGCTGCCGTGGCACCCGGGGCTGCTCCCGGCACAGCTCCCGGCGCTGGGGGGTCTGATGGTGGCTGGGGGGTCTGATGGTGGCTCTGGGGCCAGGCACGTGGTGCCAGATACGGGCACGTGGAACCAGCTAGCCAGGTCCAGCCTGCCGTGCGTTATCAATCCAAAACATTCCTGTGGTACATTTGCTGAGTCTTAATTTGGTAACCTACATCAGTTTCTGGTTATCTGGAAAAGTAGTTTGTCATATGAGCATTCAAGACTTTACTACTTAGTTCTTTAGTGCTTCCTGGCAGACCGTACACTTACTTCACAACAGCACACGTCCATCTTTCCTCGTGTAGGAAGTCTGTAGTGCCTTCTCTAAACACATCTAAAGCCCGATGTCATGACCAAAAAGGACCGCTCTGGTCTATAAACAGAGGCGGTCAGGGTTTCACCATACGTACTGTAATTTCCAGCCTCCCATATGTACTTACACGTACAGCTGCACGCACACGGTGCCCTGGAGCATCGGCAGCTCCTGTGCACATAACGACAGCACCCGAACCTGGGGCTGCGCTGCCTGGGCCGGGAACGCGGCACCTCCTCGGGAAGGGCCGGGGGGCCACTGCCTGTCAGGACATGGTTACACAAGGACAGGAACACTCTCCTCTGTAGTGTTATGAAAGGCTATTCGTACTCAAATCTGTTTCTTCAGATGGAGTCTCAAATTCAGATTTTTTAAGACAATCAACATGTTTGCAGACAAGGTTCACATGACAAATACGGATTCTGGTTATAAAACAGAATGCGTTCAAGTTCGCCATATATTTTTTTTCTGCTAAAGATTTAAATATCATGTGGCTTTAGCTTTCTTTCTGTTCACTGAATATCAAGGTCAATTAGGAATGATGTCTGGCTAGTACTCTCAGAGCAGATTAGACAGTTGCATCAAAAACTAGGACCATGTATAGGTCATCTGTTACTGTGACCTAGATTTCTGAGAATCTGTTCAATTTGTTTTATTGAAAATGTGGTACTGTCTCAGTTCTATTTCTCATAGTAAACCTCTCTATAATAGCAGAAAATAGCTTTATTAGATACTAACAGACATTGGTTACTACTTCTGCTAAGACACAAAATCAAATCCATGCAGCAGACCTGTGCCTGTCATCCATTTAATTTTAAAATAACTTAAGGTTCTGAAAGGCTTATGCCTTATAATCTAAAGCATTTGGTCCACATGCCAAATACTAAGCAATCTGAAATACATAATAGCTTAGTTTCAGCTTTGTTTGCCCTATTTAATTCAACTTTTTCCCCCTCAGTAACCAGTGGATAGATGCAATATTTCTGCAGCCTACTTTGGAAATGGCCACCACACTGAAATATTTGAGTAAAGCGAGGCCATTTCGTGTGAGCTTTGTGGTGCCCTCGCAGGACGGCTGCTTTGGGTTACGCGGTCTGAGAACAGAACCCTGTTCCCTCCTGACCCCCCGTGTTTACCTACAGAGTATAAAGATTTTGCCATCTGAATGTTGCCACTGTTGCAGTATATCCACCTACGCTTTCTGGGTCATCTTTCTGAAACCACATAAAAGCAGATTTCCATTTGGAACATTTTCTGCCAAATTTCCCCTCCTCTCACAGCTCTTAGCTGTTCCGGTTAGAAAGCAATTACTGAGACATAGATCATGCAAACACACTACTTTGGTGTAATTGTTTTGGAGAGGGACAGGGAGAAGGTGAATCTTAAAATATTGGAAAATATTTTCTAAACACCAGTGAGTTCAGTGTAAAAGGAAAACTACCAAAATAATGAAGCGACTGTGAAATCTGCAATTCCAAGACTAGTACACCAACCAGATTTTAGAATTCTCAAGATCAGTCTGTGTGGCTCATCACAGCTGAGGTACCAAGTGCATCTGAAGAGCTGGGTGCTCATCTCACCCCGGGAGACGGGAGCTAATGCCGAACAACCGCAGGAGAAAAGGACACCAAAAAAGCCGATCTACTGAGATTCAACAATTAAAATCTCCAGTATGTTACTCCCTCATAAATTGTACTTAGTAAATCTGTTCCAAATTTTTCAAAATTTTAAAGCCAGTTCTACCAAGTCATCTGAATTTTATGCTACTTTCATATTCAAACTTTTATGTGCATCCCACAGCACACTGGGACCAATTTATTTTACAGGCAAGATAAAAACCCAGCAATATTTGGCTGACGTTATCCAAAGATCATTCTTCTAAATGAACATAAGTACATTTTCTCCTTTTTGTTTCACATGATAGCTGCATTTAAATAGCCTAAATGTATAATTCAGGAAAGAATGGCCAAGTCCTGCTCACCTGGGGGTCATACCCACATCCATCCAATATTTAAAAGCACAAAAAAGCAAAGAAATTAAGTACATGACAGAGGGAGGGAAGTCTTTCTTCCAACAGAATATTTGCCTGGTAACCAGATATAAGAGAGAGCCTTTTTTATTCCCCTCGATCATATTTAGTTGTTCTGCAAGAGTCTCTGAAGATACTTCTATTTTAAATGTTAACACCTGAAGAACAGTGACAAAGGTGCCGCTGCTCCCGCGTTTCCAGCTCAGCCAGAGATTGGCGAGCGATGAATCTCACACGGGCTGGGAGGACGAGGATGAGGAGGGTGGTAGGATGGACCTTCACCCATCTTTGTCCTGCTCATTACAATGTCACTGTCATGTCATTTGCTTTCCTCCGGTTATTTATAGTCATTGGAAGTAAAATCTTAATCATATCATGAAATTGAGTCTTACAAGATGGCAGCACAGAATCTCGAAGTCTATCAGATGAGAATTGTTGGATTATAAAGCTGAAAACCAGAAACTAATTATCTTCAAAGGGACAGTTATCAATGAATCAGGAGGCAGGATGATTACGAAAAGCCAATCCTGCATTTGATCCCTCTCCATCCACACCGCTTCCCAAGCAAACACTGTCATACCGATGACTGTGCCAGCAATTTCTAAAACGCTTAAAGGCAGAAAACACTCTCAGTAACAATCATCTGTAGTTAGAATCATCTCTCTCCTTCCCCAAACCAAGGCACAGGAACTATGCCTAAATTCGCAACTAATGGGAAATTGGTTTGATCTTCACAGAAACAGTTGCCAGCCAAAAAGAGCAGTCAGCATAGGAGGATCTTCTGAGGAAGTACTTATCCTAAATTCACCACCATAATAAAACAAAGTGTCCTCACTGTAGAGCAACGCAGTATTGCAGTGATGAACAATAATCAGCATGTTTGATATACCAAAAGAGACAATGTTATTTATATCTACAGAAGCTGCTTACCCAGCATTAGATGTGTCAGGGCATAGTACAACTGCAGGAATTCACGAGGAAGACACCTGAGATTCCTCTATTAAAAATGATTAATCTCATATAGACAATAATCTTCATGGCAACAAATGTTATCTTAAAAAATGGGGGATAAAACTTCACAGGGAAGCTGTGCAAATTAATGAAAAGCAAATGGCATTGATGGTTAGTGAATGCACAGAAGCCTGTCTCCAGAAGTCTGTGTGTGTACTGAAAAATGTCTGCAAGACAGGAGATGATTAGTGGGAAATATGCAAGTTTCTCCTGCTTAAATCCCTTTCCAGGCATCCATTAGCCACTGTTTTGATTTTATTTTAGAGTCAGAACTGCTTTATTGATTGCAGCCAACAGCTGCAGTTCAGTAGTGGTCCCAAACGTCACAGTAGGTTTTCTTCCAAAGACAATTTCTGAAGTTATGTGCAGTGAGATAAAGATCCACGGTTACTAAGGTATCATGGGCTGAGGTCACTTTTGTTCCATGTATGCTGCAGGTACCAACAGCTCATAAACGGGGCTGCTCAGACACCCCTCCCACCCTCGGGGGCTGGAAGCTGCTCTGGTCCCAAGGAAGCTCCTGATCCCCCTGGTTTGCCTGCTTGAAATTGTACTTATTCCTTTGGGAAATCTGGTGAAGAGGCAGGCAGGTCCTGCGACGTGTTGTGTAAGGTGAAGGGATGAGACGCAGCCTGTGAGACAGGAGAGCGAGCGGGAGCAGCCGGCACGGCTGGAGCGGAAGCTGGGCCAGGGCAGCGGCCCCGGCGCCCTCCTCGCTACGGGCACGCTGCACAAACACGTCCTTTAGCTGGGAACGGGACTCGGAGGGTTTGATTCTGAGAGCTTGTATGTTTGTTCTAGAAAGGTAAAATACGTTTTGTTTTAAAAATATAACTGTTTCAGTGGCTTGGAAAGAGTTTGGTAGAGTGCCTAAAAAAAAATCAGAGGGTATCTGATTACTCAACCCGGGGTGTGAGATTGCAAGAACATCCAGGCTAGCTCATTCATACGTGCCTTATTTTAAACTATTATCATGTTCAGCAAAAATAAAACCAAAATAATATTTTTCTGCTAAAAAAAAAATCACTTGTCGAGACTTAGTCCAATATTTCCCAAGAATGAGGAGTGTATAATATGAACTAATTACTGTTGCAAGATCACCTCCCTGTAGTTCAAAAAAGCTTTCAACTCTTCCATATGCTCTTGAAACAGAAGTTCAGACATCAAGTTTCTGAGGAGCAAGTCAAACCATTTTCCCTGCTAACACCCGACTCCAACGTTCCGCTTTCCCCCGCAGAACCAGCCCCAGCCCAGGGCAGCGCTGCTGGGCTCCAACTGGTCCTTTGTGCAGGCGAAGACATTACCAGGCAGGACAGAACTCCCTGACCCCCACTGGTTCACTTCAGAGGACTTCATTTTCCTGGTGACAGTCTGATTATTTGACCGCTCTCTACTTATCTTGGCCACAGCCTGTTCAACTCTGTGATCCCTTCAGGGCAGAACCAGAACCAGACAAAGTGTCATTTCAGCAGATACAGGAGAACTAAATGCAGATGCAACAGCCTCTGTCCCTACTCAATACTTCATTGTTTGTGCCGTAGTGTAAGTAACAGCAAAGTTGTAGGACCTGGCCAACAGTTACTCCAAGGCTGCACCAACTTGACCGAGTTCCTGCTCACAATTGCATTGAGACCTATGTTTGTCATTTTTTTAATCCTTTTAACATTTGCCACAGCAAAGGTGTATCATACCAGTTTAAGCTGTCATACAGTATTAAGTCAAACACCTTACAAAGGTCTAGGGTATGTTGTATCCACAAGAAAGCTTGTCAACTCAAAATGAGGTCAAAATAACTTGGTAAGTCCTCCATAAATCACTGGAAACTGGTATTAACTGCGTTTCTCTCAGGTCCCAGAAGACCTATGAATTTATTTTCTCTCGAATCGCTATCACAGCACTACATTCTAAATGGGCAAATGGGACAGACTGGTAACTCTGTCCCCTGATTTCATGTAGTCCCAAGACTTGTCAGGTAGTAGTCAAAGGAGCTTTCAACAGTTAAAAAATAAATCACCAAGGCTATTTGTAGAAGACTGCTGAAGCTGAAGTGTTTGGCCATGGCATCACTACTTAAGCACTCACCCAAATTTCAAGGAAACAACAGCAATAACTGAAAATACTGCCAGAGATTAGATGCTCTTGCCTCCCCATTGTCTCATCAAGGTGTATTTGCATGCTTAGGCTGCTGAAGGCATTTACACCTACAAAGAAACCAGATTTTTATAGTACAATTAAAGCTTGTTACAGGACAAAATGAACATGCTTGCACGTGGCATTTCCATGGGTGCTCGAAGGGCAATGCCAGCACGTGTGCTGAGCAGCCCCAGCATCCGTGAGCAGGGCCGCCCGCGCGCTGTCCGGCAGGGCGGCGGGGCACAGGGCGCAGCTGGCTCGCTCTTACACCACATGCACACGGTACACGTATTCAGCAGCACGTTAGGGCAGTGCTGTTAGGATTCCTGCCCTGCTATACATAAAAGCCTTGTTGTGAGGAACTAGTAGAATGATTGAATTGGGGTGTAAAAAAAAAAAAATTGTTCGGGCACTATAAATACACAGAGTACCAGAAACATCCACAAAATTTACCAAGTCCTGTCCCCGTACTTCACACAATTCACAGGTCAACCTCTCTATTTCAAAGTCTATAGACGTATTTTGAGGGAACCATTATTACTTATGTTGAAAGAAAACCTCATGTGCTCTGAATCTACAATATTTTCATTGTAAACTTGTACTCCTGCAATCCACCCCCCGACTCATGTCATTACACTGATGAACCTCACAGGGATTGCAATTTATAAGGCATTCCATGTAAGAGCTAACTTTCAGAGACCCATGTCCGACTGCCTTTAGCATCTGGGGAAGGTGTTGGGTCAACTTAATGCTTTTTCCATTACAGGGATAATTAAGGAACAACAACAGAGGTGGCAGCTGTCAACTGTGGGCAGGTTTCAGTGTGTCCCAGCCCAAACAGGTCTGAGGGGAAGGTGTGTTGAACGTTCAGGGCAGATGACAACTTTTAGGGTTTATCAGACCAAAGTAAGCAGGCCACAAAATAACATTCTCAACAGCATCTTACCAGTTCTGCCATGCTAATGCAAACAAAATTTTACAAAGCACAGAAGCTCCTGTCCTGGCTCAGACAAGTCGTTGCGTCCAGGCTGCTCCCGCTGCCGCTCAGAGACACCTCAGCAGAAAGCAAAACAGGGAAGCAAGCTGAAAAATGGCAGGGCCTGTTTTGTGATGAGAGACAGGCAATCACTTGAGCAACAATAGGAAGAGAAAGTGCTGGGCCAATGTGAAAGGGAAATCCCGTCTCGCTGCTGGCAGCGCTCGCTGCTGGCGTTTTCAGATGCCTCTGGCTGGGATGGGGTAACGCTCTCCATACAGATATATACACATCTCTGTATAGACACCCCCCCCCGCCCCGAGATAAAGGACTTGGAGAGTAAAAAAGAACATGGATTTTTATGCAGTTCTGGGGGTAAAGTGTCCAACAGAACAGCTGTAAATACTTCATCTTTGTCTATCCTGAGCCTTGGACTTATTGCCACTTACATTGTTTCCAGAGAATTATTTTATGATCTCAGAATCTGTCCAAAAAAATCTAGCTGATGGAGAGCTTTGAACTTTGCAAGAGGGAAGGAACATGCAGCCAGGATATAGAAATAACATGTACAGGGTTTTTTAAACATTCAGAAGAAATTCAAGCTCTCAAAATCATGAAAAGATAAAAGTTACCAAGTCAAAGGTCAGCAGAGGTACAAAAGGAGGAAGAAGTAGTGAACTGAGGACAAAGCCTCGCTCACAATGTAGTTTAAATGCAAACACACTGGTTTGGTTTGTTAAAACCAAAGTTTCATGCTTGACTTGAACTGCATTCCCTTGATTTATGTTATACCTACCACATGTAGTCACTCTCACACTGGGACACTCAGGAGGCTTAACACTCCAGGCTGAGCATTGCTTGTTATTAATTCAAGTTCTTTGTTCTTTCCACCAGCTCCCTCTCCAAAAAGAGGTCAAGAAAAAGGTGAGACTAATTTTCAGAGAATTCTTTAGATTTTCAATATCAGTTGATATTTAAATGGTGCCACTAAAATCAGTCCATTAAGGTGCAGACTACAAATGGTATTCTGGGAGCAGGCTCACCTCTCAAACAGCTCACCCAATATAGTATTTTATTAGACAGTACATTTATTGTTAAGTTACATGTATCAGCTCAGGATATTCAGAGAGACACTTAACAGTTGCTACAGCTAGAGAAAGTCTCTGAATTAAAAAAGCAAGTCTCCAGAATTTTGAAGTGATACATTACCCCCACTACCTCAGTAGCCTCCACCCACAGCAAAGTTTTTTTCAGATACAGCAGCAGATTTCACTTTTAACAAACAAGCTGCAAATAATTATTCTCTCAAACAATGCCAGGTGGAAAGAGTGAAGATAATTAGATGCAATAAAGAGAGTCCCTTTTTCTACTTTTCAGGGTAAAGATAATGCAATTCAGTTATTTTAACCAGTGCACTCTTAGGCAGACATTTACATATTCAGTTCAAAACTTGCAGTTAAGCTGCTCCAGTAACATTCTAGATCATATTAAAAATTATCTGAGGACCAGAGAAAGTTCTCATGCATTCCAGTAAGAAGCAGATCTCCCCATTCTCACTTTTGTTGGTTTACAGTTATGGGTGTTCCCCCCACTTTTTTTAAAGTGAACTTTATAAAGAAATTTGAAATATTACAAACACCTTAGCATACCTATTTAGCATATGCATCTCCACAGGAGTAAAGGCTGTTTCACAACTGCAATTCAGATACATTCAAAGCTGGTTTAAGAAACAAAGTCAACTTAGCATCCATAACTGTAGCGTTACACTTCTGCAACTCGTTAGTCCTCATGGTTCCATTTTGTAATTAAAATACTTGCAGTTTAAGACTTTACAATAAAGAATGTGCAGTCCTCAGCAGCATTTCCACTGCTAGTCTATAGAAAACATATGCACGGAAAATCTGTACGGTGCATGGTATACGGCATCTTTGGATAGCTTCAGTGAACATTCAACGCTGTCGGTGAGTTTGAGAACTACAAAAAACCATCGACCGTTGACTGTACCTTGAGGTTTATCACAAACCCTCTCTTAAATGGAAAGCTTGAACCTTCACAGTTTTTCACATATGGTTACCATTAACAGGTCATGATTTACTGATTATATTAAGAGCTACAAAGGTTGAGTTTTTCCAGTTCTTCTACTTTCACCAAAAATGAATTGCTATAAAAGAAATGTTTGTTTTCTCTTTAAAAAAACCAAAACACAGCAACTTTATAGTACAGCAGAATTTCTGCAAAACAAAGTGTCAGAGTAATGGAAGGTTTCGTATGGACAGCACAAAAGCAGTAATGTATCCACACCATATGGTACACTTGGAAACAAATCTGAGCACGGTATACATTCAAAATAGCAGAATCCAGGCCAGATCAGGAGGGAAACCTCCTTTCCATTTGGGCTGGCAACTTGAGCTTCACTGGAAAAAGCTTTGGAATGTCAGTTCATTTGCTCACAGAACCTGCGCTCGATTTCAGCAGCTGCTCGCCAGGAATGCCGGCCGGACCCGCACCCTGCCGCCAGCTCCAGCTGCTCCCGCGGCTCACGTGCTGCTGCACAGCCAGCCGGGGAACGCGCTGCCCCTCGGGGGCAGACAGCCCCTGCCCAGCAGCCCGCGGTACCCCAGGGCACCTCCCAGCGGGCTCCGTAGCTCCTGCCCGCACAGGGGTGCAGGGGTGCTCCCCCCAGGGACTGCAGAACCCAGAAAAGACGACAAGACTCAAAGCCTGTGCAGGGAACACTGTCTTGGGCCACTCTAGAAGAGCTCTTTAACATATATAATTTACTTCTGTATAGAGTCACAGCTGGGCAGCACTTCCAGAGCAGAGGCCTGTCCAGGCCCAGGAGAGCACGGGCTCCTGGAACTTACGGCTGTTCCCTCCAAGCACATTCTGCACCTTTGTCCAGAACGCTCTGAAGGAGCGGCACTGCGTCTTTAGCATCTAATGGCTGCAATCAACATTCATTGCTGTCGGTGGGTTTTCTTTTCTATCAACTCACTGATCAATGAATGCAAACTGCGGACCAGCCAGCTCAGAGACTGCAGTCACACAGCTCGGGCGTCTCCAGCAAGACAAGCGACTCCCGCTGTTTGCTGAAGCAGCATTGTATTCAAGCTACGTCTACGTAACTGTGTAAAGCACATCTATGGCTCTGCCATCATCTCAAGGAAGTTCAGGACACATCATCCAGCTCCTTTGGAGCACAGGTGCTCTTTGCCACCTGGCAGCCACTGCAACAATCAACATCTCACAGCAGTAAATTCTGGATAAAATAAGTATTTCTTGTAGAAAAGCAGCCATTGTAACAAGGCAGACACAGCTTTGAGGCATACAGACCATATGAAACATTCCAGGCACTTTGAGCTTCACCTGCTTATAGGAAATGAAACTTCCTCCTGCATGGCTTTGGATTGACAGGGACAGGAATGGGAGGGGGCAAAGCAGAAAATCTTGTTTCCTCCTCCATTTGCTTATAGGATTATTTTAAAGCAGCTTGTTCAGACATGCTGTGCTCACACCCCACAATAACAGTCTCCATAAGCTTGCTGCACAGTTCAAGTCAGAACTTACTAATGACTTTTAAACTCCAGTTAGGTGAATGTTCAAAATAAATCCCTGTTTGCTTGTTCTTCTAAAAGGCTTAAACTTGTTCAGTTCTATACAGGAGCAGCTTCACAGAGGTCACCAGTTACAAGCTAAACAGACTGAACTCTTCGCAAAACTGGGGCTTTAGAAAAAAAAAAAAATCTCCCCTCTCCCGCAGTCTGACAGTCATTCATAGCGATCATTTCTACCAAACCCCTCAGTAAGCACAGCAGTTTGATATAGGGAATTTACAGCAGTAGTACGAAAGTGAAGAGCCTGGGAGCATACCCATGGGAAACACAGAGGGGCCATCACCATTTGCTAATGCACAACAAGCAGAGGCTTAAACAGGCACTCCAGAGCTCAAATACTCTGGATGCACAAATAAGCTTAAGAATTCAGTTTTCTACTCTGTTGTGAAAATCCTCAAGTTTTTTTTGCTTTAATCATGTTTGGTAATGAGATGGCAAGGAAAAAAAAAAACACACATACTAGGGGAAAACAGGTTAGCAGACATGTTCAGAATTTTTGAAACTCCATGCTTGGGAAGCCTTAGATGTTTCTGGCACAAGCTGTTCGCTCCGTACCAGAGATCAGCAGAGCAGAGCCGCCTGCCCCCGGCACCAGCCCGGCAGGATGGCGCTGAGCACCAGCACAGACAGGGCAACCACTGCAGAACTGGGGGCTGAGAGCCCCCCAGCAGGAGCTGCAGGGCTCTGGCCGCCCACGCTAAGGACGTGGCTGCCCAGCTGTCACCCAGCCCGTGGGGTCACGGTGCCCGCACCCCGGCTGCTGCGGCTCCACCTGCCCACCAGCACTGAGGGGTTGATCAAAAGACAGGAAGACATCAAAAGAACTCAAGGAGCTCAGTTTATTTAGTTTATCAAAAGTTTATATAAATATCTTCATAGGGAACAGAGGTTTGACAAGCATTTTTCAGTTTAGCGAAAGATAAGGAGACAAGAAAGCTGAAGCTAGACAAATTCAGGCTAGCAATAATATACAATTAAGGGAAAAAGAGGGTAATTCAGTTCATATTAGATTGCCTTGCTTTTAGTATTTGGCAGATACATTATGATGTGAAAATACTCTGGAAAATTTAGGGGGTTTTGTACCATTTAATGCATGAGAGGCCTGAATGCAGCAGACCTGAGCTATGTCAGGCTATGAAGGTTCAACAGAATAATAGCCAATATATCTTCATAAACTAGACATGTCTAAACAGCAACTTAAATTAGTCTACATACGCATGTGAAGTTATCTGTTTCCTTATACAAGTGATGAACAGCATGAAAACCTAGCTAGATGCCTACCCAAGTGTGCTTCATTAATGAACACCAATAACTACACACATGTGCAACTCTGAACCTATTTATACATTTGTTACACATGACTGTGCTCATTATAAGGGGAACCATACTTATTGTAGAGGAACCACAGTTTGCCAAAACTTCAAAGCTCTCCAGTAAAAGTGCAAGTCCATGAGCACGATGCCAGCAGCAGAAAGGAAAGTGTCCTGACTCTGGAAGGCTTTTAGCAATTCTGAACATCTGAGCATTATTTGTAAAATGAGTTGTCAGTAGTCTATCACATTTGAAAAATCCAGAGACTTTCCGAAAAATGACATGAAAACTTGCTTTAAATGAGAGCACACAGAGCTCACCCCTTTGAGCACAACTGTTTCCCATGGATGCCAGAACTTCCACAAGTCTGACAAGGACTTGTTGCCATCTAGTGGGTTATAATCGACAGAATGCACTTGGTCCTTTGACACAGCAAATGCCACTAGATGGAGTGTTAAGAATTCTGAATCCATATTACTTTAGGTGTCCAGCAGCTCAGATTTTCACAGTCTCAAAAAGTTACAGGCCCAGAATTACAGTGCAATTGAAGAGAATTTCCCCAACTGCTTTCAGTTTCATGAGAAATCCCAGACTACGGATTTCCCAGTATAATACTGATACACTTAGAATACTTTAATTTCAGCATAATCTACCAGCACCTCAGGAGTTTCTCACTGTAACATACAGGCATCTCCACAGCTTTCACAGAGGTATCTCTGGCAGAAGAGCTCTCATGCAACCTACGTTCTGCTGCTGTAAATAGTGATGTGCAGACCTGCTCTGTGAGAAAGAGCTGGTCAGCTATCGGATACGGGAATCCTCACCTCCAGGAGTGAACGTTAGCTCTAAAACTTTGCTCAAAGTCTCTACCGTGAAGTATGAACTAATGTCTTGGAATTATCTCAAAGAGAAAGTGCACCTCATCACATAGCAAGAAAGGGGTACTTACTGCCCATGGGGTTCACAGGAGGGACGGGAGAGGAGGAACTCATCTGCTCCACATCTGCAGCTAATGGGAAAATGAAAACGAGAGAGTTGGGATCTGCATGTTACCAAGAAGTCTTTACTTTCAAAAACTTTCATGTACATTTCAATTGAATATGTGTATCTTGGGTCATCTGAGGAAGATGCTTTGAGATACAGATAGTTTAGCAATGTTGTCCTTTCCTCTTTTAAGGTATTTCTATCTCATAGACGTTATCTGCAGATCTACTTTTCTGAGCAGTCATATCAGTAGTCTAACTTGTGATGGTTTGAGAATATCAATTCAGAACAATGTCCAGCACAAAGAAACCCTGAATGTCAGCCTTGGACTGTATACAGTATTAACTTGTGAGTGGAGCATTACTGGGGAATGAAAGGACAGTCTCCCATCTGTGTCCAGTGCACCTGTAAAAGATTCCTGATAGGAAGAGACATCCCCTTCCAAAGGTTTGCAAAATGCTGGCAGTTGATCTGAAGCAGTATCAGAAACAAGTATCTTTAAATACAGATGCTCCAAAAGCTTTATTTTCTGACAGCTGAAAGAAGAAACAGAACTACCTTCCTGTGTTTGCCAATAAAAAATCCAAAGTCGGAACATGATCTGCACCAGATGCCCTCAGCATTTTGAGAAGGATCCAGCTTTCCAGGACCCAAATCAGGAAAGAACCATCTTCCAGTAACAGCATTAGTTTTAACTTAAAATGAGGTAAAGAAAGAATACATTCTTTGGGGCTTGGTGTCTCTCTCAAGAAGCCACATGCACTCTTGCCACATCACCACAAGTGCCCAAGTCAAACAAACCAGTCTCCATCTCCATCATGTTGATGCTAGTAGATACCACATAATTATATGTTATGTAATTCTCACTTAGCTTTAAGACCCAATAAATGCATACTACAAGTTTACATTCCTAACCACAGAACAGAGTCCCAGAAGCATAAGCTCAGCCCACAGCCAGGCTTTGCCACTGGTCCCAGTCCTGCGTTTCACATTCTTACAATTCCAGTTCACCCAGCAGCAGGCAGCTCCCTGCACGCCACTGTTTACTCTGGGAAGTGCAAAGTTCTGCCCTAATTAGGCAAACCACAAACAAATGTAAACACTTTAGCAGACCATTTTCACCGAATGTGGAGAGCAGCGTAGCACCACTTAGATCCGCTTCATCCTCCTGCCGCGCTGAGCAAGCACTTCACCTGATCCTACCTGGTGTTGCTGCACAACACTCACAGCTTTAGTTTAACACCCTGAATACCAGTGACAAACACAATGACAGTTATATCCAGACATGCCATGGGTTATTCCTGTCCTCCATTCAATTATGAAGACATTTACTGCCTGGAACATCTAAACATTCATTTATAATCTCACTTGGCTCTTCCTTGCAGTTCCTGCACTGCAAGTGTTCCGAAAGCTGCGTGTGCCATGCGAGGCTGCGGCATTCCTGACACGCTCCAAGAACCTTCCTCAGGCATCTGATCTGCTTACAGGAAAAACTGGATTTTGTCTTCCCATTTTCCACCTTATTACTATAATCTCCCTAATGTGGGAAGATTCTTCCTATGCACTACAGCAATTTCAAGTACCTGGAAAGTGTTTTATATTTTTTCCCCTATTTAAAGCTACACATTTTCACATATAGTCAAACTAGCCTGAGAAGTACAGCATTAAAGTTACTTCAGCTCTTGTGAGAGTGGCGAGATGGAGCCCGTGTGTCAGTAGGGAGCGCAGCTCGGCTCCCGGCAGGGCCGCAGCACCAGATGGTGGTTCAGAGGTACCTGCCGCCGGGCAGATGGCCGGAGCAGCGCGGGCACAGAGACCCTGGTGTGAGGAACAGCTACACCTGTGAACATCTGCAATAGCTCAGCAAGAGTCACTCAAAGTTAACCAAATAACGAATGTACTGCCTAAAGAGACATTTCTGAGCAGTAAGCATTTAGAGAGCCACTGTAAATTTAAATCCCGTAGTTTTAGATTGTTCATTGTAATGCCACATTAAAGGCTATAAACAGCAAAAGGCTAACAGTATTTCCTAGCTATACCTGGAAAGGATAATTTCAGTTCATGCTTGAAATCATAGATTTTAATTACTATTTCTAACACGTTCGCCAAGGCTATCACACTGCAGACACAGCTGCCTGGCTGCTCAAGTTCCAAGTCTAGAGTTGCCTCAGTGTCCCATCCAGTGCTGCTGTGACCCAGCCACACGGGACACCGTGCGACACCGCGCGACACCGCCAGGACTGCAGAGCACGAGCCGGGAACCCGGCGGGGCTACGGTACCAGCAGAGCACGAACACCTCTACACCCGTGTGCTACCGGCAGATGGGTGTTTGTAATCGATTAATATCAAAATCATACTTCAAATTATTTTTTTTTTTGTTACAAAGTATATAAAAGCACAAGTACTTATCCTACAACTTGCCTTGAATGGGTGGAATTCTAAGTTTCTCTCGTCCATGTAAATTAATATTAAAAAAATTTCAGACAGCTCTTTATTAAACATGGCAATGGTGGTTTTGTTCTCTTCACATACCCTTGACCGTTTTCATTTCCATCATTATAATGCAACACATTAAACACCTCAAAACAGTTCCACTAAGAGAGGAGATATGGATTAACAACCAGCTAAGATTTTTTGGAAACTGGTTTGCTCTAAAAGATGAAAAGGACAAAAGTCTGCTCAGCTATGAAGAACAGCTGCTGCCAATACAACTATTTACCCTCTGACCTCTCCTCTGCCCAGTAAGTGAACAGTGCCAATTGTTTTCTTGTATTATATACTGTTTACAAGCCCTGAGTGGCATGAAAGGAATTAATAATTTAGCTCATGGAGCTGATGACCTTTATTGGGGTACCCCTATTTGCTGAGCAGAAATCAGAGCAAAAAGCTCCCTTGAAGCCACAGGGTTTCTTTAAGAGTATCTCACTTTACAGCCTAATTGGCCACCATAACATAAATCAATTATTTATCCTGTTTTAAGCAACAATGCTACCTATTCTCAAGCACTCGATCTCTAACTTCCCTTGTATCAAGCCAGGCCTTGTTCTTTGACTTTTACAGCTGTATAGTAAACACGATGGCAAGGATGGCTTGGAGAACTCTGCAGGATTAGGAAGGTTTGGGAACACCAGCAAAAAGAGGTTATGCTATTTTGAACTTCTCTTGACCTTTGACTGCCCTTGTCCCTGTTTATGCTAATTGAAGGGGTATTTGGGCTACTCCTAGAAATGAACTTAGCCTGAACCTGTGACATAGCATTGGACCTGGAAGATATGGTGCAGGAGTTGTGGTACCCCTCCCCACAGGTACCTGCCGTACGGGAAGGGGACGGGAGGTAAAACACGGTGCCCTGAGCAGATGCAGGGACACCCACAGTCACAATAAGCAGAACGTGCTGATTCGGTGAGTTGCATCATCTTGCAGCACTTGAGCAGCTGCTGGCCTGCTGCAGATCAGTCACACCATCCAGCTGGTGAAATGCTGCGGTGCTTGCGGGGTTGCAAACTGAAGGACATCCACATGGTAAAACCTCAGTAAGTTGGATAACATTTGAGTAAAGGCTTTCTGAAATAAGCACACTATAAAACCAGGAATTCTGACCTTGGAAAAAATGCAGATAATCTAACATAGGATTATAGACTTCTCCCCTCGCAAAGTTAAAACCGAGGCATCAGAACTTCGTGTAAGAGATGGTGCTCCATACTTCAGACCTTTCAGTAGAATTAGACTTCTATTATCATTGAATAATTCAGGTCGGTCAGACATGACCTCCCTATGGTGAATGCTCCCAGTTACCTTCCTGTCCCCGTCCCGTCCCTGGCAACCCCTTCCAGCAGGATTCACCCCGTGCTCCTCCAGGCGCTGAGACCAGGCTGGCCAGCCTGCAGCTCCCGCCAGCTGCCGCACAGAGCTGAGCCAAAGGTGATTCATTACCCCTTATCAGCCCAATTTTACTATACAGAGACATTCCTCCCCTTTCCCCTACATAGGGTAGGGCTTCTTGTCTCACCTCAACACTGAAAACACACGCTGTTTGCAAAGAGGAGTGGGAAGTAAGGTCACCTCATGATAAATACTTTGAATTATTTTCATTGACATGGAAAATAATCACAGCTCCTGCTTACCAGCGTAACTGGAAGGAAACACAGAAGTTTAATGCTCCACATACTTAAAGAGCTATACCTGCACTGTATTCCTCAATAAACAAAATGCCTGTTTACATTCCAGTAAAATTCTGTCAGCATGGTATCTGATTTATTGATGCCATCAAAAGTCACAGGATTCCTGAAATGCCTCCTGAGACAGAAAAAAATCAAAGTAGACAGGAGATGTGTGTTGCTGTGGTATCAGCTTCACCGCATGGTTACAGCCTAGATTTCCAGCAGCATTCTGCATTTTCTGAAGCTGAGCACAGCCGCTCCTGGAGCTCAGTCCTGGCCCGCACGGGGGGACGAGCCCCCCCGGGGCCAGCCAGGGTCAGGCTGCTCCAGCCAACCCCGGCCGCTAAAGGCGTTCCTAGAAATTGTGCATCTTCATTTAGGCTTCTAGGCTACAGAAAGGGAAAGCTTAGTACATAGTCAAGAAGCAAAGCTTTTCAGAAAAATAATGACGATGAAGAAAGGCTCCAGGCATGTCCTAAACAAGAAGTGACATTGGGTCACTTAGTGTGAGCCCCAGGAGGGAACTGGAACCACCACAGTCTCACCAAAAAACACTGCTCACTAAAACGTCTTTCTTTGCCTGGAAATTGAAATCCATGTTAATCTTTCTCCACAGATCAATACTGGAATGTTTTACAATCTTATGGTGACATTTCCTTTCACTTTCCAAGTGTTTCATTCAGAAGGGACATGTTTGCGATGCTGAACGGTTCCTGCAGCCAGGCTTCCCTGCACAGGCACATCAGTGCAGCACCGCAGGTCACATCCAACTAGCACAAACGAAGGCTTCCGAAAGCAGTATGTCCCTTATTCACAAGGCTCAACTGCTTTTAAAAGGCACTCCATCCTATCTCAAGGATAAAAAAAGCCTACAAAATGAAGCAATAACCAATAGGAAAAATCTATCAAGCTGCCTCTCTCTTTTTGGGCGATTCACAATATTGTAAGAGATCAGCATCAGAGTTTTATGCAGCATTACACTATCAGCATTCCAATGCAGCACTGTCAGTATTAGATAAGCAGTAAACATAAAAGACCTACTTTCAATTTCCAAAGGACCACATTAGTGCTTTTTGCTACTGCATTACAACAACAGGCACTTACTCAAATATTTCCATCTGTTCCACAGCCAGCACTTCTCAGCATGCAACACCCCATTCCACAGGCATGCTGTCTTTGTCCCTAGACATGACATTTTGCATCTTCTGTACCATTTTGGTTGAATAGGATATCGCCTACTAGGCAGCCCAGACTGCTCCAATATTGAAAGATCAATTGCACAATCATTCTGTGAATCTGTGGAAATTCTGTATTTACTTTTTGATCACTGATAAAGTGTTGGCCAACACAAGGCATACTACTACAGCAAAATCCATCTACTGAGTCCACTAGAATGCCTTCTATTAAAAAACAGAACTAATATTTTACAAAATTAGAGATGCCACTGATATTTTTTAGAAGTTATCAACCCAGATTAATAGTCATCTACTGATAAATAATAGCACATGATGACAGAGAATATGCCAGAAATCATGTTGCAAATTAGCCAGTGTTGCCGGAGGTAAGTGGTTCTAGACACTGACCAGCACGTCAGGATAGAAACACCACTGCAAACAGACCTTTCATCAAAGCTGGTACCGTGCTCTTGGAATTCAGCAGCTAGTGCACAAGTGGCACCGACACTGGGATCCTGGAGAGGCACTGACACGCCATGTGTCTGAAAACTGCTTTTGTCTCCAACCTCAAGGTTAACCAACATAACAGCATTTATCTTCAAATTTGAATCAGTGGCAGTAATAGCACAGCTTCTAACTCTAACAGACTTGAGCCACACGCTGCCAACAGCTCCGAGCACTTGGCTCGCTGCGCCAGCCTGGGGATGAGAAGACCAACTAGTACTTACTAGTGGATGAATCGTGCTCGGGGGGAGGATCTTGACAGAATCCTAGAATGTGAAAAATAGGTGTAAGCACTACACAAGTTTCCTCATTGTTACCACACATGCACAGAAAGACTGAATCATCAAAATCAACCTGTGAATGTATAATCAACATTAAAACAGCATTAGAGGGAAAAAGCTTTCCAAGCACCTAGGTACAGTACATTCCTGTGATGCTCAACTGTGAAATGAGATGGTTGAGGACACCGACAGCAAACAGGAGCTGGGCCCACCGTGGAGTGTGCACACTCCAGCAGCGAGGCACTTCAAACAAATCATCGCCGGCGCCGAGGAGCTGCTGCTTGTGAGAAGGGGCTTGTGCTCTCCTGAAAGCCTTCGTGTGCTGAAACACAAAACAAGCACTACAGAAAGCCAGCAATTTCAATAGGCGGCAAATCAAATTGCAACAAGTCAGGCAGCATTTCATGTGAGGGGCAGTTCAGGCCGATCTAGTCTTGTGTGGGGGCAAGGGAAGAGCCCCCGTGCTGCAGTGTGATACCTGCTGGGGATCCACGCGAGCCCCCAGTCCTGGCCTGCGGCACGCTCATCTGCACAGCTTCCAGCACACGGAGAGCACGCTCCAGCTGCAGAGCCACTGACGCTAACATGCTTTAAAGCTGCAGCTTAATTGTAATCCCTGTGCTAGGGCTCATCCTCCTGTTTCTCTGCACCCATCCAGCACAGCAACCCTTGGGAAAGCACCATTTGGTGCCACCATTAGGACTGTTCCCTCTACGAGGCCATGGCACGGATGGGACCCGACCCGTGGGTCAGTCGTCAAGGCTTCAGACCAGCCAGCCGCAGCAGGACACAACACAGGCACAGCAATTAACTGCTGCACCTACACCCTCAAGAACATAGGTCCATACTTTGTTTCTTGGCAGTATTCACAGCATTAAATAAGGAACCGAGCAAGTCGCTGCAGACAATTGGCAGCGTATCAGTTCAGACATCTCCACTGACTTAATAAAGTCATAAAACGGCAGATATGCGCCCAGCAGCTGTGCCAGCTTCCAGCAGCGATTCAGCCTGTCCTCGCACGGTTCCTGCCGCGCTGGCACCCCGAGGTGGCCGTCCCTGTGCCAGGCTCCGCAGGGCACAGCTCCACCGCTGCACACACTTCAATATTATCTCTGGCAACTGTCTCAACTCTTGAGATCTTCATACTTAAAAACCACAGACTCTTGAGTTCTCGCCTCATATGTTAAAAAGGAAACACTCTAAAAATCAGAAGCACTCTCACCTCGGCACTCCCTGCTGTTCGCCGCTGTCGCGGTTCACAGATGGCCGCGTTGCGCTTGGCCAGCAGTATGGGGCAAGGCTTGTCATCCGAGCGCCCTCACCCCAGCCACAAACCGCGTCCAAGCTTGAAAACACCTTAGGCACCCAAAGGAAATAACACCGGTGTGAGCCGCTCTTTAGCGGACCGAAGCAGGTTAGGACGGTTCTGGAGCGGCTGCGCTGCACCGGGAACCAGCTCCGCACCAGCTACATCACTTCAGGTCATGCAAACCCCCAGTTTTACAGCGCACAGCACACTGCTGTACCAGAACTCTTTTGCAATGGAGAAAAGCCAAAACTTTACTTCAAGAGAGCTTTAGATTCAAGGTCATTTCAGAGCTTTTAATTACTAACTGGGATTTTGTCCTCAGCATTTCAGCGCAGCTGGTGATCTCAGTCATTAACTGTCACACAGGTGCATTGCAGAGGATCCCCGTTCCTGCCTGGCTCACCTCGGCACCGCCAGCTCCATCCACAAGCTCCGGGACTTGCTACGGCCATCAAACCAGCCCAGCGTGGCATTTAAACGTGTATTAAACACCAGTGACAAAGAAGTCAAGACTATTTCTGATGCAGTGTTTCTAAGTAAAGGGTCAGAAATGCTCTTCCTTGGCAGATACAGGATGCAGCGGGACAGTAACTGTTGTTCCGAAGGTGCTTTGCAGACAGCTGTATGCCAGGAAAATGCACATCATGTTGGACACAGGTCGGAGCCCTGACTCATGTTCTCCATGAAGACAGCGGGGGTCAGAGCCTGTGCTGGGGGACCCCGTCCCTTCCCTGCCCACCCTCCGGCCGTGCCCCAGTGCTCTCCCAGCCCCAGGGAAGCCCCACACAAAAGGCTCTTGGCCTCCCACCATCCAGGAAAAACTGGCACTTTCCTGAGAGTATTTGTGGAGAAGTGCCAGATTTTTTAAAGTTACACCATTTGTTTCCAGTTTCTGTAACTATTGAAATAGAAAAGCAGACCCAGCACTTGAAGCACAGAGCCAGGTCTGTGTCCAGCCCTCGACTGCACACAGGTTAACGGGGAGCAGCTCCAGACCCCCGGGTGCCCCTGCTCCGCCACCACCCAGACGTTCCTCAGGCACCCCAGGGAGACACGGACCAGAGCTCGGTGGGGCCACGAAGCTCAATGCCTCTTATTTCCTACCATACATGCAAGAGACGTTTTCCTCGGGAAGGAATTCTAGTGATCTACTTGCCAATTGTTTTACCATAAGTATTACAGCATTCCTTATGTAGCAGCTATTGCAGAGGCTTCCATAAAAAAGTTATAAACAACTCTGTTCCAATCTATAGCATCTTACCAGGAAATAACTCAAACAACCCCTATCCACTTGCTACAGTAAAATATCCAACAGATGTTGACAACTACCATTTACTTATTACTGGGCAACCTATATATCTACATATTTCTTTAACAGAAGATAGAAAAAGAGAACAAGCATCCAGAGGGACATTTCTTCCCAAGTATCAGTTTGAAATAGGACCTATTTCAAACTTACGTAGTTTCATGAAGAAAGTACAAAATTTTAAAATTCTGATCCTCTGGAGAAAAATATCCTGCTGCTGTATTTGCTGCTTACAGGACACAGCAGTTTGGGAACAGGAGACAAAACCTTCACCTATCAGCTACAGAAAGGGAATGAAAAAAAGTCTCAAAGCAAAACATAGTTCATCACTGGAAACAAAATCTTTAGTTCAAGCTCGGGTTGCCTGTACAACATTAAAGCCTTTTCTTTTACAAAAGACAGAGTCCTTTATACCAAGGGTATAAGTTACTACTTGTGAATAAGCACAAACACTTTTACTCTGTCAACATGAAGGGACATTTTTGGTAGGGCAAGCGATCCCTGTTTCCCACGTTGTGTGATTGATTAAGCTCTGTCCCTTAGAAGAGCTGATTGGTTTCCTGGTGCCAGGAAAATGATTGATGAATATTTCAAGCCATGGGCCTCTCTTCCCGCTGGGTGTCCTTTTCACAGGTCTCCAATGGGCCTGGGGATTTTTTTTCAAGACTAGGAAGTGTCATTTTTATGGATATCATCCTGTGATAGGGACAGTTCACTGAGCGGAGCACTATGTAAATCAAAGTGGAATACTAAAGGTCAGCTCAAGTGTTAAGGTGACAGAGCCACACAGCACATACCAGGTAAGCAGGAAAACACAAGAGGGCAAGGAAAAGCCTCCCAATGCCAGCAAGGCAAGCAGGAGAGCTGAGTGACCACCCTTGACTCGCTCCTGCAAACGGCAGCTCGAGCCATTACACACCACCAGCACCAAGTGGTTTTTCTCCGCTTCATCAAACACTGCAACGGGCCGTCAGACCCATTCTGTGGGAGCTGGGGTTTCCTTGCTTTTTAGGTACACGTGCGCACTTTCAAGAAAAAAAAAACTTCAAAGCTCAGAAACGCATTCTGCCTGGCAAGCACCAACTAAATATCTAATGAAGCAGCAATCATGAGGCTAAGATGTGATTTCCCAGTTCACATGCTAGATCAGAGTTTTATGAATCTTCAAACCCATCTCCAAGCATCTTATGGTCAGCATAGTCTTTTCATTTCAAATCATATGATGTCATTAATAGAATAGCAGTTAGCTTTTATGGGTGTTCAAGAAAGTTGATGAACCTGACACCACAAAAAGGTGACCAATCAGCATTTCATCGCAAGGCTGCGAGCTGCAGGAGAGGATCACAAAACCACAGAACAGCCACAACAGCTGTAATTTCAACCAGTTCCTACAATACTACCAGGAAAATTTCTTCCTGCTACCAGTTCTATCTTTGCTGCTGTGTACAGAACACTTAAGCTTTCATTACCATTTCACAGGTGCTTTAGGCAAATAGGACATCTAAAGTAACAGTATACTTACAAATAATTCTTGGTAATATTGCCAAATAATATAAAGTCAAGTTACAGCTGTGAGACTGAAGGGGCTTTTGGAGGACAAGTTGGTGTTCAGCAGAACTTTCAGAAACCAGTTCTTTGCAAATATTTTTACTACGACCATGACAGGCATCATTTAATCACCTGGCTTCATGATGAGGGCTCCAGAACAATTCCCACAGATAAACGCTGTGCTTCTCCGCAGTGCCAGGGTCAGCATCAGCCAAGTGAAATAACCCCAGCATGTACAGAGCTGCACAGCGCACACCATCTGACGGGTGAGGAACCAGCACGGCTCACCTGAGCACACCGAGCACCTTTGGGAACACAGCCCAGTGCTGCTGTTCCTGCTGCAACAGGAGCAATGTGGTGCTGTACGACAAGAGAACACTGCGATTTAGTCCCAGGGGCTTCAGAACTCTGGATTAAATTTCCACCAAAAAAACCCTAAAGTTTGCACCAAGTTTGAGCTGAGAGATATTTCCAGACAAGGTCACCACAGCAGTTTGTAGTCAGCCAAGCATTGGAGCCCTGGTGAATTTATCGGGATTTTTTTCTGGTGCATCCACAAATGGAAAGAGGGCTTAAAAAAAAATCCTTCGCACTGACCAGATGCTTCTCTAAGTTTAAATTTCACCACCAATCCAAGCCTATAACTGAGATGATTAGGCAACGGGAGGTAGACATGTAACTAATACTCTCTGAAGGACACGGGTCCACCCTTTGTAAATGAAACCTCCTTATCGAAGAGCTGTGGTAGAATTAAGATCCTCCAGACATATACTGCTTTTAAGATAAGTTATTGGTAATCATTTACCAATAAAGAACTTCACCAAAGTTAGCCTATCGGTGGTGTATTTCCTCTAACAAAATCTGTGCAGAATCATTTTTATCAATGTATAAAATCTGGACATCTTCTAATTAGGTAATGAGAGCTGTAATAATTTAGACTACAGCTAAAGCTCGAAGGGTCCTCTTGCCCCCCAACTTCCCTTTCTCAATTAACTCTGCAAAGTGATAACCACTCCGGCTTAAAGGCTAAAAAAAGGAAAGGATCGAAAGGCCAGTTTAATAGAGCTGGAGGGAAGAACGCACTGAGGTCCCCAGCAGCCAGCTGATGAAACCCGGGCCAATTCTCTATGTAAATGACTTCATTAGAATTACCAGATTACACTGCTGAAGGCCCTATTTAAATAGGCAGTTTATCAGCAGGATAAACTGTGCTCTCATTCTCAGAGAATGCTAGTGTGAATGCATTTGTTCAAAGCTACCACCATATAAGAGTTGAACAGTAATTTAATAAAGCACTTGCACGTTCCCTCCCACCCCAAAAAAAAAAAAATCACAAACGACTTGCTGGAGACAGGACAGAAAGATGACTATTGCCTCCCAACAATCAAGAAACAATCTTCTAGATGGAAAAGTTGCCTCATTTTCTATAATACAGGTTATTTATACACTGAAAAAATCCTGTTGGTGCAGTGTCATGACACACACTGCATCTGCTGAACATACACTGCCAGTCCTGGGTTTAGTACGAAAAGGCATGCATAAACCCATTTTCCTGATTAATGATCTACAGAGGCCATCAATACCAAATTCCAACTCTACACCAAGAGGCATTTTTCCATCTTGCCATCAAATTGTAACAAAATATTCAAGTTCCTCCTAAATTACAAGTCTTTTACTTCCCATCACAGACCCAAGCTCAGAATTCTATTATTTATTATTGTCTATTACTATTTACAAAAGCGAGAGCCATCTGCATTCAAAAGCCAGTACTGAGTCAAAATAACGCTGTAGCTTCTTGTTTATTCAGAGACATTTGACTTCAGCAGCATTGCCATTCGACAACTCCATTTGTTTTTCTTCCTAAATCTTCAAAGAAATGTTTATAGCAAGTAAACTAAGACCTAACTATATCAATGAAATCGTCTTTGTTAAGCAAAGGCTTATCTCATCAGATGCAAAGCAATCAAGCATAAAGAGCCACTAAAAATGTCAGTGTGTGCCAGCAGAGTTTGAGAGGCTGTGGAAAAAGGAAGGGACGCAAGCAGGGGGATTTTTCTTTGGAAACTTCACATTCTCTGTGCTCTTACAACCTTCCTCTTCTCTCTGCTGTGAACTTCATCCAAATTAGTAATCTGCCTATCTTAAACTCTGGTAATTTTAAAGGAGCACAAAATTCAAGTAGTTTCCTGATACTTAAATCTGTCTTCCAAGATCATACCACACAAAGATATTCTATATAACCTGTTTTATCACTGCTTTAGTTAAAACATAAAATAATTAAAACCGTGTAAAAGCCGTCATGTTTCATTCACAGGGAAAAAAGATGTCAACAGAAGCTACAAGGAAACTGCTCTTAAATGGGACCCTGTTGAGAAATAATTGCTAGTAGTGCAGGAAAAATGAATACCCTAATAAAATTATTTTTAAACTGATTTTATTCATTGTCTTTGATTTAGACAATGATAAAATGTTTCTTACATAAAAGGGGATGTACTCAAATTGACAAGGGAAAATCATCATCTTGTATTCTAAGAATGTCAAATGCCCCTTCAAATAACAAGACTGTAATTCACCATAACTGCTGAAATGAAATCATGTAACTGCATTTCAAAGTTATTCTGAGGCTTCTTTCACTGAAGACACCAATAAACTTACAGCAGTTCACTCAGGGTTAACATAGAAACCACACGGAGAGCTTAAGCTCAATGATTTTAACATAGCCACCAAGAATATAATGCTAGTTTTTATATATATATATATCTTCTGTATGCATGTCACACAATTTTAACTTTCCATAAAGAGTGAAGATGCTATACTTCAAGGCAGCAGAAGTGCTACGAACCTTCCTTAAAAAGGGGAAATGTTAAAGACCATTCGTTTTCCATTACCATTTGCAGATATTTTATAAGCCAACAAAGTACTAAACCAATCTTTTCTGCTCCTCCCCTGGCTGTTGTAGGCTTTACAGAGACTGAAGGTCAAGCAATGGCTCAACACTGTGCCAGTATTTCACATTTTTTAAGGCAAAGTAGTAAAAGGCTGTTACATCATTCATTCAGAAGACCAACCGCAGCCACAGCATCTATCACATGAAGCAGCCACGCAAAACACAACTAATTCTTAAAAGTAATCTGATGAATCAAAACAGATTCACCAAAAATGCCACATTTATGTGGGAAAAACAGTTAATGCAGACCAAGTGTTAATGTTGTTGCATTATTAAGGACATGAAAGGAACAGACACCTCAAGTCAGAAACTTCAAAAAATTTTAAGGACAAAAAGCATCATTTAATTAAGAGAAAATAAATTGTTTCTAGCATCCTCACAAAGTGACACAATTCAAAATTACATTTCAGGGTAATTATAGAAATACTCGTTCCTGTAACCACGAGCACCGTGTATGTATCTCGGTAGTGCTTCTATCCAGCAAATGCCAGCGACATCGCCTGATAAGCCTCTTTTGTCTGAGCAAATCCTTTGTAGAAAAGGGTACCTTGAGATGGTAAAATGCAATTGTAAACCATAAAAATTGGCAGGGACATTCAAGTGCAGATGCAGGCTCTGCATACTGAAGTGTAAAAGCGTCCCAAATGGTGCCCATAAAGCCCCGAGCAGCCCGGCCGGCAGAGCCGCGTCCACCGCCCAGCGCCGGGGCCCGGCGGCACAGCCCGGTGCCAGCGGGGGCAGCGCGCACCGACCCGTGCCGGGGACGGGGCACGGGGGGTGCGGCAGCGCCCGGGCCGCAACGCACACGGGTCACACGGGCACAAACACACTTCTTCGGGGAAAGAGGGCAAACGAGCAGGGAACAGCCCCGCTCCAGGAGGGGACCTGCTACAAGCGGAGGAGAGCCCCGCGCGTCCCCGCCCGCCGCAGCGCCGGCCCCGGGAGCGGCGGTGGGGCGGGCAGCACGCGCCGCCCGGCGCGGCCCTTTGTTGTGCCCCACGGCCAAGGAAAGTTGCGGCCGCCGGGAGCCCCGCGGCCCCGCAGGGAACCCCGCGGCCGCGACCGACCGCCGGCCCCGCCGGGGAGAGCGAGGCGGCGGAAGGGCGGCGGGCACAGCCCCCGGGACCGCGGGCACGGCGCTGCGGCACGGCCCGCGCCACACGGCCCCCGCGGCCCCGGCCCTGAGGGGCGCCTGCCCGGACCCCGCGCTCCACTCACCGTTGCGGGGCGGCCCCTTGGCGGCTGCGCGGGGCTCCGGGAGCTCCGCGGGCGGCTCCAGCTCCATGGCGGCGCCGGGGCCGCGCCGAGGCGCGGCGGGTCTCAGGGGCCCCGGCGGCCGCGCTGCCCCATGGCCGCTCCGGGCGCTGCTGACAGCCAGAGCCGCCGCTGCGGCCGCCGCGCTCGGGCCGGGCGCCCCGCCCTCCCGCGGGGCACGACGGGAAGCGTAGTCCGCCCGGCCGCCCGGATGTACCCGCGGGGCCGCCCCGCCCCCGCTGCGGCCCCGCCCCCCGCTGCGGCCCCGCCCCCCGCCGCGGCCCCGCCCCCCGCCGCGGCCCCGCCCCCGCTGCAGACCCGCCCCCCGCTGCGGCCCCGCCCGCCGGGCTCCGCCCGGGTCCCGTCTGGCTCGGCCGGGCCGGGGCAGCGGGATCGGCGGGGCGCTAGGGGCGGGGCGCTAGGGGGCACCCGCCGTCCGAGCCCGGATCGCTGCCTGCGGCACGGGGCGAGCCCAGCGCGGCACCGGGCACCCCGGGAGAGGGAATCGTCCGGGGCACCCGCCTCGACCGAGGAGGGCATCGGCCAGCCCGGGAAAGGAGTACCGGGCAGCCCGGGGAGGGAGCGGGCAGCCCCGGCACAGGGCACCGGGCAGCCCGCGGTACCGGAGAGCCCCGTCCGGGCCAGCAGCCGTCCCCGGTACAGGGAAAGGCCGGACGGCCCCGGGCGGGCAGCGGGCAGCTTCTCACGGGTGCGACCGCGCCACCCCCGCCTCCGCGGCGCCGTTCGCGGGGCCGGTGCCGCCGCCGGGACGGGACGGGACGGGGCGGGGCGGGGCGGAACGGGCAGGCGGGCGGGCGGGCGGCTCCTCCCCGTCGCCGGGCCGGGCCGGGCGGAGCGGGCGCTCGGTGCGGGCGCTCGGCGCCGCTCTCGCCATGCGGGCGCTGCTGCTCCCGGCGCTGCTGCTCCCGGCGCTGGCCGCGGCGCGCGGCGCCGCCACGGTAAGCACCGGTGGGACCGGGAGCGGGGGTGCGCCCGCCCACCGTGCCCCTGCGGGTGCCCGGGAGCGGGCGGGGGCAGCGCCCCCTCCCTGCGGGGCCGGTGCCGTCGGGACGGGCGGTGCCGGACGGCGCCGGTAAGGCCCCGGTGGCGGCAGCGGTCGCTGCTGTGCCCGGGCGGGCCCCGGGCCGTGCCGAGGCGGAGCGGACGGGGGGTGCCCGAGCACTCCGGCACCCCCGCGGGCAGGGCGGGCGGCACGAGCCCCGTCCCGGGCTAGCACCAGCACGGCAACCTACGCCGGGGACCGAAGACCGCGTCCCCGGGCACGGGCTCCCCGCTCTGGCGGGCAGAGCCGGTGTTTTCCTGCAGGAACAGATTTTGGGTCCCCTGGGAGAGCGGGGCGGCACAGCCCACGGAGCCGGAGCGTGGGACGGTCCCGGGCGAGGCCGGTGCGGTTCGGTGCCGGGCGCCCGACGCTGCGGGGGTTTCGCAGGGGGAATGTGTCGGGGGCTTGGAAGGTGCCCAAACCCCGGCGCTGTAGTGATGAGCTCTGCAATTAGCGTCTCCGTGCCAGAAAGAACAGCCCGGACAGGATTCCCCCGCGGAGCCGAGAGGAGCGCGGGAGCGGGACGGGGCAGCGTGCGGCAGCCGGGCCCTCCCCCGGGGCCGAGAGCCCTCGGGTCCAGCTCTCCCCATGGCTACTCTCCCGTGGGGTCCGTGTCGCAGCCGGGCCAGCCCAGGGTCCGGGACATGGGGACCCAGAGTAAGGGAAAGTGGTGGGAGCAGCCCCCAGGGAGTAAGGGCGATGATGCCAGGATCACTAAAGCGTTAAAGAGCTAAGATTTTTTCCAAGTCATTTGGTGGCACAAGATGAAAACGCAGCTGTTGTTTGCAACAGTTGGCGGGGAGTGGTGTCGGGGGGAGCCCCGTGCTAGGGTTCCCAGCAGGGTTTCAGGGTGACGCTGTCTGAAGGACTCTGGGATCTGCAGCCCGTGGACCCACGCAGTGCTGTCACCACCTCCCTCTGTCCCTCCTTGCAGGTGCTGCCTGCTGTACTGGGAGGTATTTTTCCAGTTCTTGCCGTTTGGATCAGATCCCATCAGTGGGCATGTGTGTGCCACCAAGTGTTTTGCATGGCTGTGTCCCTGTGACCAACATGGGACACCCGAGAAGCGCCTGCACCCAGGGCCTGGCCACCATCAGCCATGGCCAGCTCTGCCAGCCCCGCTCTGCCTCGGCTCCCCGTGCTGCAGAATGTGCCTAATGCACTGTGCCAAGCTTGGGAGGAGGAGGAAGAGGACAGTGACATGGTTTCCCTCCTGTGACAGGGACATGCCATCCAGCAGCTGTGCGAGAGGCGTGCAGCGCGACAGCGTGCTTATCAACACAGCATGTTTTCCTCCGAGACAAGTCCTCTGGCAGCAATCAAAGGACAGCTAAAAAGCTGGCCAAGGTTCATTGTCAAAGGTCCTGCTTTCTTCAAATAACAGCACAAACTCCATGCTCACATGGATGCTCTTGCAAGAGGTCCCAGAAACTAGTGAGGAACCCCTCAGCGAGGTGCAGGGATGCTGTCCCACGCCAGCCACGGCTGTGCAGCCTCATCGCAGAGCTGGGACCCAGCTGTGGAGGAGGGGCAGCACCCACCTGCCCGCACCCTGGGCTGGGGTCTGCAGCGAGCGGGGGGATTCAGGGACCTGCCAAAGAAACACCAGGAGACACCACAAAGGTTTATTGGAAAGCTATTAGATTTTGTCCCCAGGCAGCCGGGCAGCGTGCTGGCCTTCGGCAGGGGCTGCCTTATGCCCCTGCATCCCGACCCACCTGCACGCCGTCGGGGAGCGGGTCCCACCTGTGCTGGGGGTGCCGGTCTCTCCCGCACGGGGTCAGGGCACAGCCGGGTGCACCCAGCCAATGGACCGAGGCAGGATGACCCTTGCAGAATGGACTGTGTGGGGACCTTTTTTTAAGACTTCCTTGTTTATAACCTTTTCTGTATAAATAGGACATACGGTTCCTGTTTAAGGAAGCCGTTTAAAAGGCAGAACGAGGTTTAATGTTACTACCTCGCGTGAAGGCAGGCGGCTGCCCTGACTGGTGCACAGCGAGGCGCACACAGTCCTGGGAAGGCGCAGGCAGTCTCCCCCCGGCCCCCCAGCACCCACTCGCGCCTCGACCCGAGGTGAGCAGGTTTTTCTGTTGCTGGGCAGCCACGAGGCACCAGTGGCTGCCGGGTCCCTGGGCCGCTGCCTGCCTGCCCGGCCGGCTGCCCACGAGGCTGCACCCTGCCCGGGCCAGCGGCCGTTTGCTGGGACACAGGAGGGAAATGGCTCAAACCGGGAGGTCTCTGGGGAAGAGGTTCCCGCTTCGTGCCACAGGGCAGCCTCCATTTACTGGCCCCCCATGCTCTGCGCAGTGGGTACAGCCAGCGGTGGGGCTGCTTGGGGCACATATGCCACGCGTGGTTCTGGCCCGCTTGTGCCACACCTCAGCGGGACACGCGGGGCCGTGGTGCCAGCCGTGCCGCCCGCCGCGGCGCTGCCAAGGGTGGTGGGAGGGAACACACAGCCCGGGCCGCCCGCTCCCACGGGAAGGAGCTTCCAGCGCAGGCAGCTGCAGCCCTTCCCTGCGGAAGGTGCTGGCGGGCGGGGTCGCAGTGTGTCCCCGCTGGCAGGAACGCAGCATGTCCCTGCGGTCGGGCTGTGCCGCGGCGGTGGCTGCTGCCCCCGCGGTTGGTGCTCAAGGTGTTGGTGGGAATGGGGGACCCCAGCCAGGGGTTCATGTGGGGCTCCCTCGGGGGACACCAGGACCTCGTTCAGGGCTCCCATGCGGATGTGTGTGCACACCGGGACCTTGTGCAGCGCCGTGCATGTGGAGGGACAGAGGGACAGAGCTCACGGCAAGAACAGCAGCCTGGCTTGGGGGCCGGGGAGCTGCGGGGTGTGTGTGGAGGGGCCGGCAGCTCGCCGCCGGGCTGTGAATCGTCCTGCCTGTTTGCACAAGCCAGCATTGCCATGGGGAGGGCAGGGGGCCCAGGGAGCTGTGAGAGCCTGGAGACGTGGTGTTTGGGAAGGGGGTCCTGCTCCCTGCCGAGAGCTTCATTAGATGCTGTTCCATTTACAGCCCTCGGAACCGCCTGGTGTTTTCCTCCCACCCAGCTGGACCTTCGTTTCCCTTTGAAAGGGAAAGGCTTTTTTGAAATGCAAAATGCAGGAGGTTTTGCTGCCGCTTTAGGAAGGGCTGGGGGGAGCTGAGGGTCCCTGCGTGGGGGACTCTGCCCAGGGAAAGCCGCTGCCCGAGCGCCGCCAGCGCATCAGCCCGGTTGGGTGCAGGCAGGAGGGTGCCTGTGTGGCCGTGGGTGCTGCCGCAGGCGGGACGTCGGCCCTGTGCGCCTCTGCCCTTTCCCACACTGTGCTCGGGGAGGGTGGGAGAGCCAGTGCTAAGCTCATTTCCCAGCTCTGCCACCGTTCTGTTTCCCAGGGTGAGTCAGAGTATCCGTGGGCAGATCCTCTCCCTGGGGTCACTGTGCTGCCTCTCTCCTTTTCCCACCCCCCGGGTCCTTGGAGCAGGCACGTCCCCACACACGGGACGCCCAGCGCAGCCTGGCCACGCTCCTGCCAGCCCAGATGTCCCTCGGGGTGCACAGCTGGTGGCAGCGGGGGAGAGGGACCCAGCTCCCCATCCTGCTGCACAGGCGGTGCCTCAGCCTTTTCCCGAGCGCAGCGGGGGACAACAGTTCCTTATCTGCAGAAACCAACTGAAAAGCACCCTGGGCTCCATCGTCGCGTGAGTCAGGGCCATGTGCGGAAACAAGGGAGCCCTTGAGTGTGTGCCTCGGGCCATTGCGGGAGCTGCAGGAACCAGGCTCGCTCCGAGGTGGCTGCATGTCACCACGAACAACGAACCCTGTGTGGGCTCAGGGCTGTGGGTGCAGGGGGACGGGGGCGCTTCTGGCTCTCCTCATTGCTGTCCCTGCTCATTATCGCCTGGTCTTGCTTGGGTGGGATGCTGGGCTCACCAGCCACCCCACTGCCGCGTGTTCCCCCAGGCGCTGGGTGAGGCGGACCAGGTCCGGATGACCTCGGAGGGCTCCGACTGCCGCTGCAAGTGCATCCTGCGGCCGCTCAGCAAGGACGCCTGCAGCCGCGTCAGGAACGGCAGCGCGCGGGTGGAGGACTTCTACACGGTGGAGACGGTGAGCTCGGGGGCCGACTGCAAGTGCTCCTGCACCGCCCCCCCCTCCTCGCTCAACCCCTGTGAGAACGAGTGGAAGATGGAGAAGCTGAAGAAGCAGGCGCCCGAGCTCTTCAAGGTATCTGCAGGCATGGTGGGATGGTGAGCTGGGGCCAGAGACCCTCTCCCCACATGCAGGAGCCCATGCTGCCTGTCTCTGCCTGGCAGGTCCCAGGGCAACAGAGCGGTGTGGTTCCTGCGCCCCGTGAGTAGGGACGGGGACACGTGGGGGCATCCGCAGCAGCTGTGCATCCCTGCCCTGTGCCCCAGCTCCGGTTCTCCCTCTGCAGCTGCAGTCCATGGTGGACCTGCTGGAGGGAACGCTCTACAGCATGGACCTGATGAAGGTGCACTCCTACATCAATAAGGTGGTGGCCCAGATGAACACACTGGAGGAGGTGAGTGAGCTCCAGCGAGCGCCACCCCCGTGGCATGTCCTGTCTGGCTGCTCGGGACCGTCTGGGGCTATCGTGGGTTCCCCACGTGGGGCTGTGGGGCTTCACATCGCTCCTCTCCTCCAGACCATCAAGACCAACCTGAGCAGGGAGAACAACTTCATGAAGGAGAGTGTCCTGCACCTCAGCGACCAAATGAGACGCTATGAGAACTACTCCGACATCATGATGAGCATCAAGAAGGAGATCTCCAACCTGGGCTACCAGCTGCTGCAGAAGGACGCTGCCGCTGTCCCCGAGAGCAAGGCACAGGTACCCTCTGGGGACCCAGCACCCACGAGCGTATTGGGGTGCACCACACCGGCAGCCGAGGGCTGGTGCCCGTGCCTGCTGCCCGGCACGGTGACAGGGCAGGGGAGGGGAGGGGAGGGGGGCTGACTGGGCTGTGCCCCCCAGGACACGGCAGGCGGCCGAGAGAAGGAGGTGGGACGGTACCCCAGCACCCGCAAGACACTGGGGGACAGGCCGGCCCCCCGAGCACCCAAGGAGAAGCAGCTGAAGCCCGAGAAGCCCAAAAAGGATAACGTGAAGGCCAGGGCGGGCTCGCAGCCTACGTCCAAGCCCAAGCCGTCAGCGCACCAGCAAACCCTGGTCCGGGGCGTCACTTACTACAAGGCCGGGCAGGCGGGGGCAGCGGAGGGGGCCGGCAGCCGCGGTGAGTCCCTGGATGGGGCAGGGGTGCGGGGGGCTTGGGGCACCTTCCTGCCGAGGTGGAGGGCGAGGGGCTGCCCCCACAAATGTGCTGACCCCAAAACCCGTTCCCCCGCAGAGAGCGCTGCGAGGGGGCCGGCTGTGCCGGAGCGGCAGGAGGAGAGGGAGCCCCCGCCCCCCCCGGTCAAGGGCACCCCAGCTCAATCCATCGCGCGGGTGGAGACCCCCGTGCCCAGCGCCACGACTGCGCCCAGCACCGCCCTGTCCCCCCGCACCACCGCCCGCAGCCCCTCCGCCACCGGCCTCGGGCAGGGGGCTGACAGCACCAGGGGCCCCGAGGCACCAAACAGAGGTGGGTGACCAGGGGGACTGGGAGAGGGCACTGTGGTCAGGCTGGGCCAGCAATAGCCCTGCCATGGGGAAGGGCTTCCCCGCCCCGCTGCCTGGGGCAGGGGTGAGCCTTCCTCCTCCTCCTCCTCGGTACCCAGTGAAGGAGGTGGAGTGCGAAGGAACCATCGAGTCGGTGGATCCCCCCACGGAGCACCACAGCTACGGACGCAATGAGGGGGCCTGGATGAAGGACCCAGTGGCCAAGGACGACCGCATCTACGTCACCAACTACTATTATGGCAACAGCCTGGTGGAGTTCAGGAGCTTGGACAACTTCAAGCAGGGTGAGGGCTGGGGCGGAGCAGGCAAGGGGTCCGCTCCTCCGGGTGGGTGCCCAGCACCGGGCAGCACCGGCTGTGCTGGCTCCTGGGGTGGGGAGTGGATGGGGACCCGGAGGGGAGCACCCATGGGGCAGCAAGAGGGACACGAGTCCCCTGCTGCTGCCAGCGTGCTCGGGCCATCACACATGGGACCCCGGTGCTGCAAGGGGTCCCAACGCCTCTCCCGCCCACAGGCCGCTGGAGCAACCTCTACAAGCTGCCCTACAACTGGATCGGCACGGGGCACGTGGTGTACCGGGGGGCCTTCTACTACAACCGCGCCTTCACCAAGAACATCATCAAATATGACCTGAAGGAGCGGTACGTGGCGGGCTGGACGCTGCTCCACGACGTGGTGTACGAGGACACGACACCCTGGAAGTGGAGGGGCCACTCGGACATCGACTTCGCCGTGGACGAGAGCGGGCTCTGGGTCATCTACCCCTCCGTGGACTATGACTACTCGCAGCAGGAGGTGATCGTCCTGAGCCGACTGGACCCCGGGGACCTCTCGGTGCGCAGGGAGACCACCTGGAAGACGGGGCTGAAGCGCAACGCCTATGGGAACTGCTTCGTCATCTGCGGCATCCTCTACGCTGTGGACACCTACAGCCAGAAGGAAGGGCAGATCTCCTACGCCTTCGACACACACACGAACACGGAGGCAGAGCTGCGGCTGCCCTTCCTCAACCAGTACGCCTTCACCACGCAGGTCGACTACAACCCCAAGGAAAAGGTGCTCTACGCCTGGGACAACGGCCATCAGATGACGTACGGGCTCCGCTTCGTGGTCTGAGCGCTCGGCTGCGTCCCGGCTGCCCCCTTCCCCCCGCCACGCCGGGCCGGGGGTCCCATCGCAGCCCGGCCCCGGCTCCCCAGCTGGCCCAGGGCTGCGGTGAGCGCCCGGCTTCCACCCAAACCCTCCCACCCGCCGTGCCCGTCACCTGCGCCGTGCCTGCTTCACGCGGGGCAGGGCTGCAGGTAAGGGCAGCCCCCAGCAGACACCCCCACGACAACGTGGCCTCTGGGGCCATGGGGCTGCCCCACAGCCGGCAGCTCGGCCGGCATTGCCTTCCTGGGGATGCAGGAGAGGAGCCCAGCCCCACATCCCCGCGGCACCAGGAGGCAGCCGGGTCTGTGCCACCAGTGACACGGCAGCACCCGCCCCCACCACTGCGCCACGCACCCGCCTGCGCTGCACCCGGCCTGAGCACCGCTCCCGCACATCCCCACACCCCCTGGACCCTCCCTTGCTGTAACCACCAGCTGCCAGCGGTGCCAGTGCCTGACCAGCCCGGTGCCGGCTGCCGCGGCACGGTGCCCGCGCCTGCCCCGAGCCGCCGCGGTGCGGCCAGGGCCCCCTCGCTGCTGGGGCAGGAGGAGCAGCTGCAGCTGCCCATTGCTATTTTAGGAGACGTGATTAACATGCCTTTGCTTTTGCCGCTCGTTAGCTTATTATTTAAATGCATTCACCAGAGCCGGGTAGAATCCCCTCTCCTGGCAGCAGGCGCAGAGCAGCCTGCCCACAGTGCCAGGGGTGCCCTGCCTGCACCCCTGCCTGCACCCGGCATGGCGGGGGACCCTGCTGCCCTCCTGCTCTCTGCGGGGCAAGGGGCCGGGAGCACTTGGCTTGGTTTTGGTCATTTTAGACGTGAACAGTATTAAAAAAATAACAGATGTGAAACCGGGCTGCATGTGCTGTCGTTTCTCCCGAAGCCGGGCAGGGAGGAGCGGGCAGGGCGGGCACTCACCGTCCCTGTCCCGTGGCCAGCTGTGCCCAGGGTTTGCTGGCACACATGGCTGCCGTTCATTGCACGTCCGGCTGGCGCGGCTCCCCACGCCGAGCCCAGGGAGGGCACCCTGCGTCCTATGGCAGCGCCAGGCTGGGCAGCGCAGGGGCTGGTGACCCCGAGTGCAGACCTGGAGGGACAGGCCCCGCTGGGTCCTGGGGAAAAGGGGATTTGGCGTTTCCAGGTCTGAGCCACAGCCCGAGCAGCCGTGGGAGCGGAGCCGGCTGCGGGCAGAGCAGGGACGGGAGTGCAGAGCAGCTGCGCGTGGGCACGGCCGGAGCAGCTGCGCTGGCTCTGCTGCAGCGTTTGGCAAGTGTGGAGCTGCTGGGGGCCCCGTGAGAGCAGCCCCCACGGCCCGGCTCCTGCCTGTGTGTGCCAGGGCAGCCACCCCTCGGCCCCGGAGAGCCCCGCACACCGGGCCGGGTGTCCCTTCGGGCTGTGGCCGGGCTCCTCGTCCCGCAGAATTGTCACCGGGCAGCTGAGGCCAGTGTCCCAGGTACCCGGCACGGCTGAAATGTTTCCTACTGCAGAGAACCAAAGCTGGTGCTGGGCACAAGCAGCCCGGCATCCCCAGTCCTGCTCTGGCTCACGAAGGCACTGACCGTCCCTGCCTCTGCCCAGGCTTTGGCCCCACAACCCCGCGCTGCCGGTGCGGTGCGTCCCTCGCTTGGCCGCATGGCCCCTCCACGAGAAAGGACCGGGCTGACTTCCCCCCAGCTGGGTTCCTGCCAGGCTTTTATCTAGCAATCCCCAGCAAATCCCTGTCCAAACAATACAGATTTCTGACATTTTTTTGCGGTAAAGTAAACTCCCAGCACATCTCTAATTCCAGGGCTTTGTTGTTCTTCACAGGGGCTGCCGTGGCTCTGCCAGGCTGGGCTGCGGGACGCCCCTTCGCTCCCCGCGGGAGGAAAATGCGGGACGGGGTAATTAAACCCGCATGGCTGGAGGGCAGCGTCACCTCATTGCAGCCGTGGGGCCCCCTGCAAAAGCAGCACCCCTCTGAGAGCACACCCCTCACTGCTGCTAGCACCGTGATAACGAGAAGCTTTAAGTACACCCACATGACAGACATCTCATGAAATACATTCTCTCCCCTGGCCTTGCCCCTGAAACCTGCAGCCGTGTGCACCGGCTCGGGCGCAGCCCAGGGGCAGCTGGGCAGGGGGTGACACGGGGTGATGCGGGGGGACACGGAGGGATGCAGGGTGACGCAGGGTGACAGGGACAGTGAGCCTGCAGCAGACTGCGGTCTCAAGACTGCCGGACTCGGCAGCTCTGGGACACACAGAAGCCTCCCTCTCTCCCACCGCTGCCTGCGGGGACAGGGCTCAGATCTGTGTGTGGTGGGGGCTCCAGCCCCAGCAGCCCTTCCCCAGCGGGTCCTTGTCCTGGTCTCTGGTCCCGCGTTCCGCTCCTGGGCCCAGTGCAGACGAGGCAGGCTGGGGAGGACGGGGGTCCCCAAGCAGGACACGGTGGGGACACGCAGGTGGGGGCAGGATGGGCTCCCGCCGCGCCGGGCGCTGCTGACTTCCAGACATTCCTCCTGTGCGCGGCCAGCACCACCTCGGCTCATAACATGATTAAAAGATTAAAATCTCTCAGTTCAGCAGCAAGCAGCAAATGAAGCTTGAGACAGGGATGCTGAGGGACTGCGGTGCCTGAGGCCCCCGTGACGGCAACGCCAAGGGCGGCCGGGGCCATATGGGCGCGTGGTGCTGGCGCCACAGCCCTCCCTCCAGAAACCCGCTCCCGGTGAGGTCGGGCAGTGAAGCCCTAATCCCCCCCCCTCCCCTTCTCAGTTACCGGCTGGGTTGGTTTGTTTGTTTGTGGTGGTTTGGCCACAGTCCTGGCGGTCCTGCTGTCCACAGCAGCTCTGTGCCATGGCGCTGCCACCAGCCCTGCTCCAGGTGACATCCAGAGCCTGTCCCTTGGCACCTGCTGAGGGTGCACCAAAACCTTGGTCCTTGTTCCACCAGGTGCCAGCAGCCTGAGCTGGTGCAGCTGAACCCCCCCAGCTGCAGTTTGGTCCCACGGTGGGGCCCTGTGCCACAGTCACACAGCCCTTCCTTGGCCACGGAGACCCGAGAGCCGCCTGCCCTGGGGCTGCCGCGCTGGGACCGGCTGCGCTCGGAGCATCTGACGGGGGAATCGGGCCCTTCCCTCCGTTCTTATCTCCATCGGGGGCCAGTGACCCAGGGAACAAGGTGATGCGCGTCCGGCAGCAGGTGGGAGCAAGTCCTGGGGCTGTGCCCATATTGCAAACACACTTCAAAGCCGGAGCCAGCAGCACCGAGCGTCACAGGGATCTATTTTTATTGCCCTCCCTGAGCCTTCCCTCCACACGGTCCCTGCTGCCGGCAGGCCTGGCGCAGCCCTGGCAGCGCGGGGCGGGAAGGCGTTTTGTGCTGCTCCTCTCCCTCCCGCTCCTGGGCCGTGCCCTGGCTCCCGGCACAGCGGCAGCGCCGCAGGACACGCTCTGCTGGGGCGGCTCTGCTCTCCCATCCCTAAGCTGTGGCTGGCAGGGCAGCGACTCGCCAGGATGGGCATGTTCCTGCTGAGACCCACCAGCCCATCGCACCCAGGGCCAGCAGGGAGCCGGGGAGGACATGGACGGCGAGGTTCCGCTGGAAGGTGGGAAGCCATGAGCCTGGGCAGTGCTGCTGCTGACTCACCAGTGGAAACAGAAATTGGTTCCCAGGCTCACTGCTGGCAGCTCCAAACCACCCCGGCCCCATGGGCACGGCAGCCCCTCGGGGTGGTGGGTGCACCCCACAAACACCCCTTCCCCGGCAGTGCCGCACGGCCAAGGGGAAGGAGGGGTCTGCCCCCATGGCCGGGCTGTGCTCCCAGGCACAGCGGCTTTCTCCGTCACCCTGCGGATGCACAGCCCGGCTGGCAGGGACCCAGGAGCCCCGGCACACAGCCGTCCTGGCCCCTGGATCCCAAGGGCCACCTTTGTCCGGGAGCCCCCGGGACGGCGGGAGCAGGGCCCTGCGGGGCAGCGCCTGCTCCAGACACTGCCCGTATTCATGGGAGGAGGAGACCGGGGCAGCGCGGTGCTGAGTCCTCCACCAGCCCAGCCAACAAAACGGGCATTCAGGGCCGGGAGCGGGGGCTGCCCCGGGCAGACCTGAGCCGCCCGCGTGGCTGTTGGGACAGCTCACAACGCAGGGCTTGTTGTCAGCCCGATGCCCTAGACATGCTGCTCGCACGCAGCCATGCGGGACCCCTCTGCCCCAGCCCGTGGACGGGAGCGGGTGGCATGGTGTGGCGGAGGCCACCTGGTTGTGCCTGGGGGGGTCACTCCAAGCTCCCTGCCTGTCCTGCCTGCACAGCACTTTGTGTGTCCTGCCATGTCCTGGTCCCTGCGCAAACAAGGGTCAGCCCTCAGTGTTGGTGCTCAGGAGAGCTGCTAAGGAGCCATCTCGGAGGAGAGAGGCGACAGGAGCATTGCCAAGAGCGTCAGAAGGGCTTGTGTCCGTCGCAGCAAACACGAGCCAAGGGAGGTGGAGCCAGAGCTTTCCCACTCAGACCTTGCACGACTCACATCTGCCTCTGCCCTCTGTGAAGCTCCCCCTTTCCCCCAGGGAAGCTGCAGAATGCGGCCCAGGACCAGGTCCTGCCAGCTCCCAGAGACACCACCTGCACCCGGCCGGTGCCCACTGTGCCGGGGAGCGGGGACGAGGAACATCTGGTCCTGCTGCGCACTCGCCAGGGCACACGGCCAGGGCTCCCTGCGCGGTGGCATCAGCCCTGGGCCGTGCCCCGCAGTCAGTCGGCAGCTGTTCCTCCTTCCTCATCCCCACCCTGGAAATTATTTATTTGCTGAAGAACAGCATTCCTTGGGAAGTCTGCGCTAACACTGAGGGACAGCTTCAGTTACAAGGGAAAAATAAACATTTTGAGCCTTAGAGGCATGAGGCTCTGCCAACACTGGTGCTAAACCCAGGGCCAGTGTCTGCAGCAGAGCAGGGTCAGCACAGAAGAGCAGGGTGCCCCAGGACAGGGGCTCCAGGCGCCCCCCATAACAACCAGGCGGACTGTATAGCAAAGCTTCAAAGAAAATGCAGCAGGTTGTAATGGAAACACCCATTAGATACCTGAGAAATTGTACAAAGTGATTTACTTTCACAGGTGGCCTTGCTCTGAGCAGGCTGTTGCACCAGAGATTTCCAGAGGAGCTTCCAACCTTACCTGTGTTTGCTCTTCTGTGTCAGGAACGCTGGTGAGAGGCACCAGGCTCTCCTGGGACACGCTGTGGAGGAGCAGAGGGGAACAGAACATCTCTCCAGAAGAGAAGCCCAAACACAGCCAGGCACGATGTGACAGGGGCAGCCTCTGCCCCGCTCCCAGCCCAGGAACCAGCCTCTCCCGTGGCCCTTTCAGCCACCAGGCTCCCAGGCAGGAGCGCGTGGAGCCGGGATCCTCGCAGCAATGTGCCACAGGGCCACACGTGCTGCTGACAGGTCTCTGCTCCTCCAGGAGCTGCTGCCCCGCAGGACATGCAGGATGGCAACACAAAGCGTTTGTACCCCCCCACCTCCATGGTCCCACAGACACGAGCCAGAGGACGGTTCCACGCACAACGCTCCATCTCACAGCACGCTCCAGCAGCCCAGCGCTGTGCCAGGCTGCGCCCTTGGCTGCCAAACGTATTGCGTTCAGGCCCACACTAAGCTCCTAACAAAGCCATTGCACTGCCAGCACCAGCATCACCACAAAGCTACCCCTCCCCACAGCTCAGTACATGCAAAACATACTTCACCACACATAATTAGATCTCTCTGGTTAAAACTCGAGCCTTAAAAGTCCTTCAGATCTATGGTAAGCTCAGAGAGCAGAATTAACTTCCTTTGCCTAAACAGAATCTGGATCCAATCCAAGGATTCCATAGTGGGTAGAGAATTTTTCATGTGAGAATGCATTAGCTACACTAACACAAACCACAACTGCTGCAGCACTAATGCTTGAGGAGCACTAACTCTTCCTCACATCCGAACCAAAAAAGGCCTTTGGAATCACAACTCCATCTCTGAGTTCCAACCAACTCCATGTGGGACAGAAAGTCAAACCATTTAACTGCTTCAACTAAAAGTGTGGAACTGTGAGACCAGGGAGTGCCTTGAAACTTTAGAGGTAAAATCTCCTGGTTCAACCAGCTTGAGTCCAGTTTCCCGATTTGACCTCAGCAAGTCTTCACAGGCACACAAAAGGAACACTCGGTCTGAAACTGTCACACCCCCCTCATTTTCCTAACACTTAACTAGTCGTGCAAGGATCCAGAACAAGTGCTGACAGAATTCTTCCGTTTCAATGAAGTCCTCTAAACCACCTCAGCAAATTAGTTCATCTCTAAAACACTTAAACACTGGCACAAGACAGAAACTTCAAATATTTACTCTTAAGCTACTGAAGAGATGAATACCGACTCACTGGGAACATTTGTGTGAAGTTTCCATTTTAAATTGACCTCAAGCTAAATACTTTTTACATGTTAAGCTGAACCAGCTTCACAGATCTGTACTCATCTGCCTGCTCTTCAAAAAAACCAACAACCCTAAACAGCAAGTTATGTTAGTATTTTCATTACCAAAGTTGAAATAAACTTTCTGTAAATCCTCCAATTCACCTTCATAAAGCTGATGACTTCTTCATCCCACTGCTACTGAAAAAAACACCAGTGACAGCTTCCAAAGAAAATTCTATTTAATGAGACATACTCAGCCAATATAATTAAGAACTTTCGGCACACTGTAGTTTTATGCCTTGATGGCATATTTCCGGACAGGGTACAAACGTTCTTTTCGCTGCTGTTTCTTGGTCTTCAGATTTTCTTCGTGCTTATTTAATCTGCGTCGCATGGCACGAGTCTTCTTTGGCCGCAGATCAAGAGGCTTATACTTTTTGCCCTGTTTGCAAAAACACACAACAGTTGAGTTTGAGAGGCTGCAAGGCAGCAATCAGGTACGGGAGCTCACAGGGAGCCGAGATGCTTGTAAGAACAACATCAGCAGCAACGGTTTACACTCCTTTTTGATGGGACTGTCATTACAGTCCAAAGCTTAAGAGAACTTCTCTCCAATAGGAAACATGAGCTGATTCTATTTTTTGTACCAGTTGTACTAGCGTTGGCTCAGGTTGAAGTAATGCTTCATCTTAGAAGTCCCAGTTTTCCACCACCACCTGAAAAGGTTTTTTTTTTCCTATCCTATTCAACCCCCAAGAACTAATATTCTGAAAATTACAGAAACTTTTCTAGAAGTACACTGCACCCCGGAGAGGTGATGCTGGCCAGAAGACTGATCTGGCAAGCAGATTCACACCCAGCTTAAACAATTCAGGGCAGTCTTCCAGTAATATTTAAAAAAGAACCAGGACTAGAGGATTTTAAAACTAAACATAAATGAAGATTTTTTTCCTTGAGTTTTAAGCTTTCAAGTAACAATCCATAAAATTAGGTCCTTCCTTCAAACTATGTATTTGAAAACAATAAGAGAAAAAAGACCACTATGTAAGATACTTGGAATTACCTTATAAAACTTCCTCAAGTTCTCCTTCTGAGTCTGATTGATAACAGTTAAGACTCTGGCAATGGATTTGCGCACCACACGTCTGCAGGTGGAAAAAAAAAAAAGCACGTCTCAGAACATAGTGAAAAACAAGCACTACAGATTTAGAACCAACATACAGGAAACATGTGCGTGCTACAACCAAGTAACTCACATTGTGTGTCGCTGTAGCAAAACACTAACAACTTCTGGCACATCTCAGCTTAACATCTTTCGAGGTCCCTTTCAATCCCTAACATTCTGTGATTCTGTGATCTCCGAGCAAAGAGACGCACAAATGGATTTTCATGCCTACAAGCATCTGTGCCCCTTCCCTGCCCGGCCCCACGGCCTGTGCCAGCCCCTCCCAAACACGTCGCAGCGCGGCCCGCGCTCCCAGGCGGGTCCCCCCGCTCGGGCTCGGGGAAGCTCCCCCGCAGCATCGCCCCCAGCAGCCGCTGCCCCGGCCCGGCCCGGTCGCACTCACATCTTGGAGAGCTTGGAGGCGGCCCCGCCGGTCACCTTGGCCACGCGGAGCTGCGACAGCTCCACCTTCAGATCGTCCAGCTGCTTCAGCAGCTCCTCCTTCTTCTTCCCGCGCAGGTCTCGGGCCTTGATCTTGGCCTGCGGGCGGCGGACGGGCCGTCAGCCCCGCGCCCGGGAACCCGCCGCGCCCCGGCCCACAGCGCCCGCCGCCTCCCCGCCCCGCCCCCCGCCCTCATCCCCCCCCCAGCACGGCGACGGCGGGGCCAGGCGGGCAGCGCGGCGGGCTCGGTGCCGCGGCGGGCCGGCCGGCAGCCCGGTGCCCGCCCGGATGCCGCCGGATTGCGGCCGAGGGACAGGACCCCTCTCACCATGATGGCGGCACCGGCGCGGCTCGGGGCGGAAGGGACGGAAGCCGCGCGGGGACAGGGGGCGGAGGGTGCTGCCGGCCGGAGCCTACCAATCCGCGGCCGGGCGGGGGGAGGAGTCTGCGCACCCCCGCGGGCAGCGCGGTGGTAGCGGCCCGCTGCTGACAGGGAAGGCGGGAGGCTGCGGGACAGCGGCCCCTGGCGAGGGGGCTGCTGCGCGCCGCTCTGCCGCGGCGGCTCGGTGCTGCCGCCGGCTCCCGCCTCTCCTTCAGCCGCTGGAGCCCTGTCAGAGCGGAGCCGGTGTTCCCGCGCTGGCCGAGGTGCGGCACTTTTACTCCGTTAGTGGTGGGGACGTGACGGCGGGTGGGGCGGGAGCGGCCACGGCGGCAGAGCGGGGCTGGGGCAGCGGGGTGGCCGTGCGGGACGGGCCGAGGAACGGGCAGAGGGAGCGGGTCGGTCCGGCTCGGCGGGACAGGCCTCCCCGCACGGTGGCGCCGCCTCCCGCCGTATCCAGGCAGCGCCGTGCCTCAGCCGCCCCGCGCGGGCGGGCCGGGGGTTCCTGACTGACAGCCTGCGCCGCTAATCAGAGGGCCGCCTCGCCGTTAGCCTGGGCGCTCAGCCAATAGGAGCGGGCGGGGGCGGGGCGAGGCCGGCCCAGACCAGCGTGAGGCGGCAGCCGCGCTCCGCGCAGCCGGAGCCTTCGCCGCGGCAGCGCCGGCGGCTTTTCCCGGGAGCTGGCGGGGGCGGCGCGGATGGTGAGAGGAGCCGCCCGGCAGCGCCTGCCCCACGCCGGCCCAGCCTCCAGGTGCGAGGGGCGGAGCGGCGGGGCGCGGGCGGGGCGGTGGCGCGGGCGGGCGGGAGCGGCGGCGGCTGCGGGCGGCTCGGGGCAGGCCCGGCGGCGGTTCCCCCGCACCGCCGGCTCGGCCCTCACCGCCGGCTCGCCCCCGCAGAGCTGCAGGCCCCGCGGAGAAGCCGCGCCGCAAGCGGGAGCCCAGGTAAGGCGGGTCGGGCGGCGCGGCAGGTGGGGCGGGGCTGTGCCCAGCGGCCCCTCCCGTGGGGCTGCTCCCGGCGGCGGGGCGGCCTCGCCGCGGCGTCTGGCGCCTTCCGAAGCCGGGCGCAGGTTCGCAGGTGTGTGCCCTGGCCGGGCTGGGGGCAGCGTGGCGGTGAGGCTGCCCAGGCCCCGTGCACGGAGCCGCGCTCGCCGCCGCCTTTGCTGTTAACGGAGAAGAGAAATGCGATGTGACACGTTTTCTGCTTAGGCCTTGACTTGCAGTGTAACTGCAATAATCACGAAAACGGTCCCCTCTCTATGAAGTTCTCCGTTTTTTATGGTGTCTTCCCTCTCGCCACCCCGCCTCTCCCCGCTGGGGAGGCTGTAGGTGTTTTGCATGCCTTTGACAGGTACCTGCAGTTCTGCATCAGCTAATGAATCCTTTTGGATGAAATATTGCTGGGTTTTACAACAGCTGCCTGTGCAGTGCTGGAAATCCAAATTGCAAGTTCAACTGAACCATCGTGGATTTGGTCTGATTTAAAACTTTTATCTTAGCACCTCCCTCTTCACCAAATTCTTGTTTTGTACTGAGAAATGACCTGGATAGTATGCGATGTGAAATGCCCTTGGGGATAGAAGCTGGATGATTGTTATGTTGGGTCATCCCCCCGATTTCTTGCCTGTTACTAGCTATAAAAATGTCAATAACCAAAGGCTGCCCCAGATAAAACACTCAGGATCAAGACTGCAGGTTTTCAGAGTTTGGGTCTAATCTCTCACCTCAGAAAAGGACCTGTTTTTGTCAAAGCCTGAGTTGCACTTTTGCAGTTTAATAACCAGGCTCCAAGCTTGCTTGTTTAAGCTGTGTCTTGGCTAAGCAATTCTAGTCCTTCAACCTGCAAAATGGATCCCTTAATACAGAAGATTACCAGTTTTTGCAAGAGCTATCCAAATGCAATCCATAATTCTCAGCATCTTGTCTAAGCTAATGTAAAGCAGCACTGTTAGACCATGTGATGGCTAAAATGGTGATGTGAGACATCTCCCACCATTCCTGCGAGCAACAGCACCACAGTGTTGGTGGCAGCCTTTGGAAATCGTAGAAGATCGTCCTGTTACAGGTCTTGCTATGGAAGTTTGCAGATGTGGTTACTGCTGCCTTGTGTGAACCCTGTTGTGTAAGAGTTGTGACTTCCCTCGCTCAGACTGCTGCGGCAGTGATTAAGAAGCGTGACACCTGACTGTAGGTCATGTTCTTAGAGATGTTCTGATAAACTGGGTCACCATTTATGTTAAATAGAAGAAACAATGAGTCACTTAATTAGAAGCAAAGAGCATAATTCTCTGATCATTCTGGGCTGCCAAAATAATACAGGAAGTGTATGCAAATGTGATAGCCAGCTACTTTGCTACAGAAAATATAAAAACCATTTACAGAAACTAAATGGAGAGAAGAAATATTGCACTGTGCTATAAAGGAGATTGTGATCATTGTTTTATCTTGAAATATAGGTACAACACAGCATCAAAATTCAATTGGCAATCCATGTCCCTTGCAAACATTGGAAGATTTTATCACAAAGATGACTAGTCGGGCTAAGCTCTACATGTAAGAGCGATACAGACAGCAGCACCCTGTTCTGTGTTCGCCTGCTCAGCTGAGAAACTAGATCTACAAGTGATAAAATACCCAAGTGCTTAGCAGCGGGAGGAATACGTAGCTGGCCTGCATCGTTATTCGTTTCTGTGTTACTGTTTTATTTGGGGAAGTAATAAAAATGAAGGATAACAGTTAAAACCCGTCAGAAGCTTTTCCCCTCATGCAGATCTGCGCTGAAACACCGTGGTGTTGCCCGTGGTGTTGCACGGAAGGCACAGATTTAGGCGGGTGGGAGGCCGGGGCTGTCGCTGCCTCCTCTGCTGCCAGCGCTGCTCCCGTCACACGCTGCGACTGCACAGTCCCTGCTCCGCTGCAGCCGCGCTCGCCGCGTCCCTGCCAGCCACACCGCGCCTCTTTTTGCATCGCTTTTATTCTGGTTTAGCTCTGTTGGCTTTAAATAGAGTTGTTTATAAACTGTCGTGGAATAAATGGGTAATGGGAATTAATTTGATCACCTGGACGTGTTACTTTATTGGCTTATCTTTTATTCTGCATTGTGCGCTTTGGGCAAGGGAGGAAGAGTTCTGGCGTGAAAGTCTGTTCTGAGGGGCCGTTACTGCTTAAATAGCTAAAATTTAACTGTACTTTAAACAAAAAACCCTAACACCCCCCACTAACTCCCCAAAGCACGATACAGCTTGTGTGTTGCTGTCTTTTTTCACTGAACTTTTAATAGGTTAGGGTTTTCATGGCTTTCGTTTTGTTTTAATTTTTTTGGTGGTTTGGTTTTTTTCATAGAAATCTTCAGTTGCAGCAATTTTTTTAGAAGGAGAACCAGGTCCTGTACATGCAAGTTTTATAATAATTTTCTTTGGTGTTCTTGCATAAGAACATTCTGCAGGCTTGGCTTTTGTGGCTGAGCAGCTCCCTTTAAGCACAAGCGCTGTTCTGGTGTGTGCAGAGGTATGGAATGGGGTACGTGTTGCAGCAGAGGAAGCAGTTTAAAGGAGTGGACCAAATTGTGTGTGGGAGCTGCATGGAGGGTCAAACAGAGGTCTGTTTCTATAAAGTATGTAGGTTAGTTGCCAACACAAATATTACCTAGCAGTTTACATGTGCTGAGAGAGCGCAGTGCAGCCCTGCAAGAAGAGCAGGATAGAATAACCATCGCTCTGGTTCCCTGAGGATGTCAGGCAAGAAAGGAAGTGTGCGATGCCAAAAAGCCTGGATGGAGCAGCAGGTTTAGAAGACTTGTCGTCTGAAGTATTTTTAATTATTGCTACTATTATAAAGGAACACAGACTAGAAGCTGACTTTTTAAAAAATGTAATTAAAGCAGAAGTCAGCAGAGGGATTTCTGTGCTGCGTGACAGAGGAACGGTCCAGGAGCAGTTCCGACCCAGGCGGGTGAATTCCCAGCATGATGCTCTCGGTGCAGTTCCCGAGCTTGCTGGCAGCTTACTTCGGGAGGAGAACCGAGCTGATCAAAAAGCTTTCTGTAGCTTGTACTGCGCTCTCTTTTTTCAGAGTAAGGTTCCAGTTGGACACCAGCCATTGGCACCTTGGCGGGGAACGCTAACGAGATGCAGAATGTGATGAGAACTGCCCTTGTGATCGGACGCTGGCCTGAACTGCCATTGGGGCCATCTAGTAAATAATGGGACTTGCTAGAAAAAGGTGTCTCCATTGCATTAACATCAAGCTACATTGTACAGCAACCATTCAGTTTTGAATTAATGAGTGTACATCAAAGAGTTAAAACATCGGTTGTTTTCTGAGTAAAGAAAGAAAAAAACAAATGTATCTTGTAACTCAGATGCTTTTCAGGAACTTGGCCGCTGTGGATACGAGAGGCATGTGCTTTTCCGCCCTGCTTTAGGTGATGGGTTAGTTCAAGGGGGCCCAGATTTGGCTCAGTCAACACTTGTGTTGGCATCTTGCCATGGAGTGTGCATAAAATGGAGCTGACTGCAATTCCCTCCTCGCTCTAACATGGAGGGGCAGCCTGGGAGACCCGTGGCCTCGGGATGCCATGCTGGAGGTTGACTTGCCTGTGAGAGCCACGCTGGGATGTGCGATCCCTGCAGCATGAACTTGAAAGCAACGATCAGGTCACAGTACAAGTCCCTGGGTTGTATTTTGGTGTCCTGTCATAACTAATGTATTTCAGCTCTTGTTGTGCCTGTGCTCCCAAAATCTTTCTCCCTTCTCACAGTGGCTCACATGCTTTTCCAGATATATGAGGTTCATATCTCATTTGCAGACTCTTTCTATGATTTTTGTGGCTTATGTGCATTGCCACAAAATCAAGATAAAACACAACTGGCATTTTAGCTGCTCCAAGAACATTGTGTGTAAATAAACCACTAAATAGTTTAGCTTGTGAAATGTAAATATACACAGCTCAGCCCTCCGCAGCTGATGGTGTTTTTCTATCTCCCTTCTTCCCCTCCCACCCCTGCCAAGAGTAGGCTAGCCTGATGTTCTTTTTGCTATTGCTCTCTCACACAATTCAAATGACTACCAAGTACCATGTAGGTGGAATGCAGGCACCACTACAGATTCATGATTTGAAATTGGATAAAAGGAAACACTTGCATCCTCTTCCACATGGCTTCTGAACCATCTCCTAGGGATTCCTGGGCTCTGCTGACCCAGAAACTGACTTTGAGCTTGAACTCATTTTTAGTAGCAAGCCAGTTAAGTCAGTGGAAGAGCAGAGGCCCAACTGCGATGACATTTTTAGTCTTTGCCCTTTTTTTCACCCTGTACACAAAAGGTCACGAACTGCAGCGAAAGAGGGATCACAGAGGCCTCAGAGTGGACAAAGGTGGAACAAATTGCCAGTGGCAGAAACATAAATAAGAGAAGCAAAAGTTTTGTGTTACGTAGGCAATTGCAAAAGGCCATGTGCATCCCATGATGACATCACATCTCTTATATTGGTCTGTGCCTATAGTGAATTCAGAAGAGTGCTGGTAAGGTGTGGCGTCTATGATTTCAATGTGGAAGGCAGGAGAGATGACACTGTTTCCATGGGGTGATGGTCATGAGCAGCTCTGCATTTTTCTGGGAGAAAAGATGCCAAAGCTGCAGTTCTGGATACAGACAGGTGTGCTGTAAGCAAGAAAATGATTTTGAAAGACTTGTATACCAAATTAAAAGTGATTCTGTAGACTAAGCACTTATTCGAAACTGAAATAGTAGGATTGACACTGCATGCTGGATATTCAAACTCATTTGACTCAGAATGGAGGCAAATTTGTGACATTGGCTGTTTCCCTATGAGAGATATTGAGACTGTTCCTGCTGAGATGTCAAAGGTAAAGCAGAAGTTGCAGCTCACATGAGCTCTGTCTTAGTAGGAGACAGTGTTTGCAAATCCTCTGGTCTTCCAGCATGCTGAGGAATGAATTACACATTCATGTGAAAGTATTAAACTTTCCATTTGCAGTAACAAACTAAAAATCTTGTGTACCTGTGTGTACCTGCTGTCTGTCACTTCCACTTGCCACACCAGTGTGCATCTGGAGAATTGTGTGTGCATGTTTTATTATTTTTTTTAAAATGTCTTCCCTCTTGCCTAATCTTTAGATTACTTCTAGTACTACTTCTGCAAATTAACTGCAAAGTTAGTATTTTAGTAGGAAAAATACTTCCTTAGTGAATTCCCAATTGGAGTAGAACTAGTTGCACTTGCAGGTGACTTTAAGTCAGCTGCACTGTAGTTAGTTTACAAAACAGAAGTTCTTCACCCTCCTAGTTCATGTGGCATTTCTCCTTAGTACCCTTTTGAAATAAGCAAACATCCAGGCAGAGAGAACATGATTTGACCAGCATCATCAGCAAAACAAGCTAGCTCCATGTTTCTCTTAAAGTTACATTGTGAGTTGGTTTTTATTGTGGTGTTCAAACACAAAATGTCTCTGAAGCCTGGGCTCTGCCCAAGCGGCTCTCATTGTGCATTCTGTGTGCGTGTTGGTACAGCAGCGAGCTCAGCAGGCGCAGGAACCGGCTGGGTGTTCTGACACGATGCTGGACCGGGTGCTGCTGCCCCGGCTGCAGCCCCTGCCCGGCCGGGTGGGCTCATCCTGCCGCGTCCCAGCTCGCGGCTGTGCCAGGAGCTGGTGCAGTTGCAGGAGCTGCAGCCGCTGCAGTGCAGACATGCCCTGAGGTGAACAGTGGCTGGGGATGAGAAATGGCTGGGTTTGCTTCCAACTTGTACTAAAAACCTGAAATAAAATACAGATTCTTGGTCTAATTTTAGCCAAGAAGCTTCATTGGGTGACATTGATCAGTTCTCTGCATTGTAGTAAATTTGTTCCTGTGCATAGTGTGAATGTTTAACATCCACACTTTATCTTTGGAGGGCTGGAACGCCATGGAGATCGGTATTTATAAGGTCTGTGAAGTCACCTGTTAAATGGCACAACAAGTAACATGTTCTGATTTTTGGAACAGTTGCTTCTGAAAGATGCGCTTGTACTTAGACTTACAAAATCATACAATTTTTTTCTGAATGTGATAGTTTAAAGTATAAATGCTTAAAGATTAAAGACTAAATTCTTCTGGTTTTGAAGTAAGAAAGACAGGTTGTATATAATATATGTGAAGTATCTGTACTCCAGACTGCTTGTGTTCACTACTACGGGCTCTGGTTTCCTTGGTAAAATACCAGACAGAAAAAATGTGCCGCCAAAGCCTTTGTAATGAGATTGTTTGCCTCTAGTAGTACAAGATGAGAGTTTTAAGGGTAATGCTGACGCTCTAGTGAGAAGAGTTGTTCTGTCAATGATGGTTTAGGTGAAGTAGATAAAGCGCTGCTAGTAGGTACTCACAGTTTTTATCCTCTAAATACTCAAGCGATGGGGCTGTCCAGGTGACTGGATGCAGGACACAACCAGCGGAGGCTGAACAGAAGACAGACAGGTTGTACAAACGCTATGTCAGGAGGTCATGGTCCTGTGTCCAGCCAACTCTGCGGCCCTAGGAACCTGCCCCTGACTGCACCTGGCCCCACTCAGCGGAGCTGACACGTTCCCAGCTCCTGCCTGGACAGTGTGCCGGGCAGCTCACAGCGCTTTCTGGGGAGGGAGGTTTTGTTTCCTGGCGAGTGTCAGGTGTGAAGTTACGACCACCCTCTTCTACCAGGCAACGGAATGGCAGGTTACAGTGATCCTGGCTAACGAGTTGTGCACCTAATACAGTAATCTAACATATCTATGCTTGACTTCCATTGTCAGCTTCATTTCCTCGAACCAGAGTATTCTCCCATGGTTCACAGAGCGTGCCTGGTTCTACAGGCCCGAGTGCGAGCGCAGGGCTGGTAAGGAGTGCATGCCGTGGACTTCAATGCTCTTTTTCCCATCCAGCTGAGCCTGGAAAACCTTAGCTGAGAGACGGCAAACCACAGGGAAGTGGAAATGTGTGTGATGTAAGTGACACATCACTTGAAAAATCCTGGCTGGCATCGTGAAACTTTCATCCGCTTCCCACACCCATCCTCCCGCTGCTCTGCACAGTCTTGCCACCCTCTGGGATTCTCCTCTACCCTGCATGCTGCAATGGGTTGAATTTGTAAAATCTATTGATGTGTTGTATGAAGCAAACCTGGAATTGTGTGTTCTGAGAGTGTGCTGGAGAGAACCTGGCACACAAAGTGCGGTGCTTGGCTAGCACAATTCTTTTGCCTTGTTTGGCCTGAGGAGTTGGCAAAATCTTTGAGAGAATAATAAGTTCTGCTGCAAGTCACCATTTTCTGACTTATTTTAATAGTCTTTTAAACCAGTGTTTCAGTGTCTCCTTTAGCAGATTCTGGAGATAATTTTTTTTTTTAACATGCTACTTAAAAATTGTCACGCAAAACAGCCCAACACTTTTGCATGAAAGAAAGCAAAAAGTGCCAAATACAAGAACAAGAAATGAAGTAGGTGATATTTCTAGTATAGCTGGGCTGTCAAAACTGGGAGAACTGTGTTTGCAGAAGAGGAGCACAGATCTGTGGGTTACTTCTGGTACCAAAGAGAAGGGGAGGTCCACACTGTGGATGTACTACTGGTTGCATTTTATTTTCACGTGGAGCTCAGCAGTCCCTGAGGAAAGGGCGATGTCAGTAGCTATATTCCTCCCTCTGCTGTGCCCACTTGCTGTTTCTAATAATAATTCTTTCTCCTGTCTGTAATGCTGCTGCATTACAACAGAGTCTTTAGCGCAGGGAAGAGCTCCTCCTCTCCTGAGCTACTTGTGATAGTAGTTCTTGCTTCGTACAGCACCCAATATCACCCACTCCAGCGCATGATAAGCCAAAACAAGTGCGTGAGATAACTGATTTTATTTTCCTTCTCTGTCAGCTGGAAAAGCCAGCTTCACCTATCATTTAATGGCTCCTGTTGGCCTTTTTCTTTCCATCTTCCTTCATATTCAGAGATGTGCTGTGGCTGAGTGAAACCAGGGTTTAAATTGCAGCAGCGCCTGTCTCATGTCTGTAACCAAAATGCTTCTTTGAATTGGAGATCTGTAGAAGAATTACCTTCTGGCAGCTTTTCTAAAGATATCTCACAGAGGGAAATGGTCGTGCTTAGTACTACTCCACTTAGTTCTTCACTGCTTTTCTTTCTTGGCTGAACCCCTTATTCCTTTTCCTGATTATTTTTTCACAGAATCACAGAATGTTAGGGATTGGAAGGGACCTCAAAAGATCATCTAGTCCAATCCCTCCCGCCGGAGCATAGAAGGAAGACTGTGTGCCAGTGATGTGATTCAGTCTGAGTATCTTTATAATGTATTTTCTGTATGGTGTTATTTTGTAATCATCATGAAGATAGATTTGATGTGTAGCGAGTAAGGAACCAGTCCATTCTGAGCAGGACTCATGCTTACTGTTAAAGTGTCACGATTTTCAACAGGACTTTCCACTGCACCACGTACGCATGTAGATGCACTGGATCATTTCAAAGTCTTCCTGCTTTCTGAGTGCTGTATGTGGCAGAGCCAGAACCTGCCTTTAATTATCCTGCAAGAGACTGAAACTTGATCTGCTCCGTGTCCACCATCCCAGGTTGATGCTGTGGTGGCTGGGGCTGTTCGTCCCACGGCAGCTGTGCAGCTGTGCTGCATCTTCAGGTCATTACGGACAGGCCGTTTCATCGTGGTGTGGATGACTGAGGTTTCATGTCATTCTACTTTTAACCATGATTTGGCTATTTATGTACAAATGGATGTACTAATGTACTATGTTCTAACTTTCCACAAACTAGCATTGTGCTAAATATTTAGGAATTGGCTGGGCTTGCAGTAGGCTTTCAAAATACACCTTATTTGCCTATAACCTGAAAGGGGTTTTTTCTCCTTTCTCTGCAATAAGTATTTTTCCTGCCTTCTGATACCGCTCAGGTCAGCAGGCAGTGAATTTTCTCCCGTATCTCTCACTGATTTAATAAATGTCCCTCTTTGCAGTGGGTCTGGGGAGTCCCGCACCATGAGAACTGTGGCTGGTTGTACTTGCCTGCGCGAGGGTGGGCGCAGGTTCAGTTGGCCAATGTTAGCTGGGCAGTATAATTTAGGGGTAGCATAAAAGAAAATTGGCTTTGCCATTAAATTAAAGGAATGATGTGCAGACTGTATGAAACATACTTTGCAATTGAAGCAAACTCCTCAATTTTTGCAAATGTGTCCGAAGCTGCTGTCGCGTGCCTGGTCCAGCTCGGTGGAGTGCTGCCGACCCCACCGGCCTCGCCGCGGGACTCGGGTCACCCTCGCTGCGGAGCTCACGGGACCTGGGTGTCGTCCCTCACGCCGACAGCCCTGACTCGCCTCCTGGCTACTTCTGACTTCGTGTGTCAGCTTGCGCTGCTTGCTCCGATTTCATACGTTGGTGCTTTAAGTACTTGGTGTTGTGTGTGTCGTGCTGTGTGAATGTAAATGTTGAGAGATTTCAAACACAGGCCGGTGCTTCACCAGATTCACGTCCTGCTTGCTGGGCTCATACCAAAAGCTTGTGACATCTGGTTGGTATGTTTGAAACTCTCTTACGCTGTCTGGCACCCATGTTGCAGTTACCTGACAATAAGTAGATACTTCCTACCTTTTTCTGGAGCTGTTCAACAAGCGGTTTGTGCAGTGCACCACGTGTCCTTGCACCAGTGCTTCCGTGCACTGTCACTGGGTGTGTAAAAGACCAGTGGATGTGTGTGCTGCATCCTGGCTAAACTGGGATGTCATGGAAGTGCTGGGATGACAGGGTGTGCTCACTAACTTATCCCCAAAAGATGGCACGAAGTGTTTGTTCGGGGAAGTGTTTCTAAAGTCTGTTTGGATATTGTGAAGGTTTTTGTGACAGTTGATGAAAGACACCTTAGGGTATTTTCCAATGACCAAAGGAGTTAGCTTTGCCATTTCCTGGCTTGAATTGGGACTTGTAGGTAATTATTGATACAAATAGCATCCAAACGGAGATTCTGCACAAATGGAAACTTGTTGCTTAATAAAATGCTTGTCAGAACCGATAGAAAAGTTGCTGAAAGTCCAAGCTCTGCATTTGCCCATTTAGAGGAGTGTTTATCTTGCATTGAAATTATGAGAGACACAGCAGAGCCCGAGGCCTGGCAGCCATGTTCAGAGGAGTGCGTGGTGTTGCTGCTGCTGAGGAATCTGTAGCTCACCTTTGGATGGTCAGAAGGATAATTTTATATCTATGTATGTATCAAGCAAGATTTTAAAAGCCATTCTGCCTTTAGAGGTTTTCATATTCCTTTACTTACCCAATACTAGGATTAAATATGTTATATCTTAGTTTGTTGTTCAGGTGAATACTGTACAATATGACATTTTGCTCATATGATCAGTAAAAATAGATCTGCAGGTATAATTGTGGGCAGTGCAAGCCATGGAATTAAACAGGCATGGGACAGTAGAGAGGAAGCAGGATATTTTTTTAGCATTCTGTCCAAAATTGCTATGTTTTAGCAATAGCAACTAGTGAGCTACAGTTTTCAGCAGTTACAGAAAAAAATGAAATGTAACCAGACCTGAGGCAAGTCTCTCTAAATACAGCTGCAGGATAAACACCTCTGCAAAAAGGCAAATTTAGAGAGGATTTCTTTGTCCAAGTATGAAACCCAAGTACTGTTTGTGTTATGGTCCTTTTGTTGGCAGTTTTGTGTTTGTGAATACAGTCCTCAGAGATTTTTTTAATTTTATGACCGTTGTACCACTTTTATTTTAAATTTTTGTCTGTTAACTGGTGCATTGTGCAATAATTAGTCCCGTGCTTTGATTCTCAGCTGTTACTTTTAATGAGTCTCGAGAAGAGTAACCTGTGGGACAACTGCATGCTCTTTGTCGCCATCCCCATGGAACTGTACATGCATCTAATCTGGATGAGTTCATAGCAGCCCTCAATTTTTGAGTAATATGGCTATTTTCTTCTTCATAGGACTGAGTTTGCCCTAAAAGAAATCATGTCATCAGGAGGAGCTGAAGATGATATTCCTCAAGCAGAGAGGAAAACAGTGACAGACTTTTGCTACTTATTGGATAAATCTAAACAGCTATTCAATGGCTTAAGGTTAGTGCATTTTTGACAGTATTCCTTCAGAAAAGCATTGGAACATACACTTTAGTGAGTGATGCTGAAGTCAGTTGTACAATGAACATTTTGAACTCAAACCCAGTATGTTTATTTAGGAGAGAACAATATATGGGTAGTTTTGGACCATGTATGTAAGTATATCTGTAGGAGGAGAGGTTCACACATTTCTTCTGAGACAGCAGGGAAGGAAATGTGAGAAAGGTGAACTGAATGTCTCAGTCATGGTAGTTAACAGTAAACTAGAAGCTGGAAATTCAGTGAAACTGATAGAATTCCTTCTGAAATGTTGTGTATGAAGTACGCAATCAAGGGCTAGGTGTGGCTGTGTACAGTCAGCAGTGTGCAAGTCCCAAACCCCACAGTGTCTGTTCAAAAAAACCCCCAGTGATATAGGCACCCTGTTTGTATAAATATATGCTGAGTTAAAGATTATATATTCAAGAGCTGTTGTATTTCGGAGCTTTGCTGTAGAGTCTCTTAATGGACATGGTTTTTAGCTCATATCTTGTTGGCAGTTCAGCCTCTTACTGGTCTCTGAGTAATGCTGTATGTTTGGGCCCATATAGCTTGCTGTTATTCAAACACAGATGGTTAGCAAAGATGATAATCCTTTCGTGTGCTTTAGAAGTTGATTACCAAATCCAAAACAAACAGTTTGTGCTCCAAAATCAGAATGGTAAATGGGCAGCAGGGACAAGGAGTTTCTGGTGATACATTCAGCACCTCATGAAACAGCTGAAAGCAAAAGGGCTGAGATCTTGAGGCCAGGATTTTCAGGACCTTTTATGTCATTAGATTGCCTTGCTCGAAATTGGCCTGAGTCACTGCAGAGCACAGATTCATACAGTCCATGTGTGGATCATGGCACTCAAGTCGTATCACAGAGGTGGCAGAGTGCTGCAGCCCTTCTGGCTTTTCCTCTGGACATGGACTGAGATAGTGCTTGTATCAGATTTCCAGATCAGAGGTGTAGTTTCCGTGCATATCCATGGTACTTTGCCAAAAAGAAACCTTCTTATCAGTTAAAAGAAAATAGGAAATACCTTTGGATGAAACTTGGGCAATAAAAATAGAGAGATGGGCTTCAGCAGCTGGCTCTGCTGTGTGAAAATAAGAACATACCGGAACAGCAGCCCGCCTCTGTCCTTGCTTTAACTTGGCACGATTAATGTGGTTGCTTCTTGCTGTGAACTTGACTGCCATTTCACCTGTAATGCCTGTGATTGCTATGAGCATAATGACTGGATAAAGCAGCATTATAATTTTGAGGTATCTCCTCTGTTAGTGCGTGTTCTCTTCTGGGTAGTTCACCTGGAAATGACTTGGCAAATATCCTAATTCTTAGTCCAGTTGCTTGCTTTGCCCCCTAGCGTAATAAATGCGTTAGATTCATGCCTGCTGCCTTCTGTTTTGAGGATGACGATGGCCTTTGCTGCTGTGTTTTGTGCCATTCTCTTGTCCCTCCCCTGTTTCATGGAAAAGGAGTGATGGGGAGGAAGAGGAGAGCAATGATTTCCTTCCTGAAACCTCCTCTGGGCACTTCAGCTCCAGGGACTGAGCCTATAGCTGCATTGGCAGCTGCTGAGCTGCTGCTGCTGCCAAAACGCAAGGCTCAGCCTGCCACGTCTTTGTTTCAGTAGCGTTTCCTTCCTCTCTGCCCAGTACGGATGCCAAATACAGCATTTGAGGAAAACATATGATGATCTGCCAAGGTGGCTGCTCCAAAGTATACTTCATGCTCGTGCTACCAGCGATACCATCCTTTGGTGGCTGTGCCTGCTGAAATAGCTTAGAGGAGAGATTGTCTTTCTGGTGTCTGTACTCCCTTTTTGAACACCCTGAGCTGTAAGTTGGAAACAACTCGATGAAGTATGTTCCAATTGCTCTCTTCTCTCCTTTCACCACTTGCCTTTTTCTTGGAATAAGGCTGGAAAGAGAGAGCATGTATGGGGAAGCTACAGCACAATGCCGTTATCCCACTGCTGCTTAGGTTCTGGGAACAGGAGCCTGTAATTACCACGAGCCTATGAACATAAAAGGAAATTGCCTTTTTTATCATCTGTCAAAACTGTGAATGTATTTAAAGCTCTGAATGCTAAACTTACAGTTATTGTAACCTTTCTTTTTGAAGTGTACTGCTCAGTGTCTAGGACTTGCTCAACATCTGCAAGTCTCTGGAAGTTGTCCCCGTGTTGACAACTTCCATGCGGTGCTGACCAAACAAACCTCAGCACCTTTCATTGGTTTTCAGCCAGTGTTATCTGGCTTCTGCCAACAGCATGGCTGGAAGGAGCTTCTGACGGGAAATGAATTATGAACACATAAATGGTGCTGGTCTTTGCTGAGACTGTATGGCAAGATTCGATAGAATTCTAGACTGTCTCTGGAATTTATTCACCAGCCACCCTCATGTGGCAAGTGAACCAGTCTCCTGTGCGCCATGTGAGAAACCCATCCTTTTACAACATCTGAGCTTGTGTCTCTGTGTCCAGTTTGGAATGTTTTAAAAGCCAAGAAACTGGAAGCAGTTTCCACTTGTTGGAGGCTATTGTAATGAAGAGTGTAATGGTCTTCATGTCTGGATAGAACCATCCTAAATCAAAGGATCTCCGTTCCCTCCTCTGCGTCTGGATTCCTTCTTGCTGCTGACGGTGTGGAGCAGCAGCGTGAGCGCGGCCCTTGCCTCTCTGGTACCACGTCCTCAGCCACGCACACCCCACACCTGGAGGCTGCTGCCGTTTTCTCTCCATACTGCTCTAGTATCCTTCTGGAGATCTGGAAGTAGCAACATGTCTTGCTAAAACATAGGTCTTTTGCTCTCAAGTTGGGTGTGTAACCGTTTCTAGATCATATATTCCCCGTCTCCTGCAGTGGGAGGACCTGTGTTAATAACCCACTCTGCAATCGACTGAGACTTTAGTATTCTTTTGGGCTATTTCTCACCAAATAATGCAGATCCTCTGGTTGAATTTAAAAAAACTGCATTAAATGTCCTCTTTTGCATCAGTTTTCAGACAGCAAAATTTCTTCATATGTGGGAGCAGCATGCATGATGTTCAGAACACAAAACAGTAAACGCATGACAGCTCTTGTCTGTAAAAATCTGTGGTGAAACCACAGTAATGTATTGTCATAAATGAAGTTTTATTACAGCCATGTCAGAATACTATCAAAAGAACAAGTGCTACTGTCTGTTTCCATGGAGATCTTTCTCGTTCCCTGGGGAGCTGAGGAATCAAGGGTATTGTGCAGCTATGCCAGCTGCAATTAGGCAAGCAGGCTGCTGGAGAAGTACACGTGTAGACACCCAGCAGTGACTGTGGGCAACAACGGCCAAACACGTGTGCGCGGCGCTAACGGAGGCTTTTTAAAATGCCACTAATTTTCATATATTTTAAACTAATGCAGCGCAGCGAGCTGAACTGTAGGCTTTACAGGAATGCTTATGCTCATACACAGGAAGGTACAGAATTGAGGGGGACAGGAGTGAGCAAGGGAAGGTGGCAGGTGAGGTTTAAAGAGCGCCTTAGTTTACTGATGAGGAATATATACATAAGCATCACCAGCAAATAGTTACCTGCTTATTTCTTAATTTGTGCACATACCTACTTACCAGTGCTTGAGAGAAGAAGGGTTTTTTCTTGTCTCCTTATGTTAGGCCTTTGCTCCAATATCCTGAGCAACTTGGCCTGGAAAGCCCAATTCACTGCTGGTAGGGTTCTTTGAGTCAACTTGCTAATTTAGTCATTCTTTTTAATTTAATCTTTTTTTTTTTTTTAACATCAATTTTAGTGTTGATTTGTATTCACTTTTTTTAAACATTGAAACTTGTGGATGTACTAATTAAATTTAACACTACCTCTTCCTCTGTCAAAGCTTGCAATATATCTTAGGCATGTATTTGGACAGTTTCTTAACTTCTTTTGTTTAGTGAAAATGTTTACGTATGTTACAGCAGCAGAAAGTGGTGAATTATTCATTGCAGTAAATGCTTTAAATTTGCATGTGTTTGTATCAAGCTTTATTTGGAGGAAGATGCTGGTGCCCCAAAGCACATGTTTATACTCGTTTACCCCTTGCTACACCAATGTATGTTCCAAGATGCCAATTGTGAGTTTGAGGGGGTATTTTTTTTCTTTTGGTAAAATCCTGCCCAGATTCCTTTGCATCTTCATGGACCAGCAGCAGCAAGTACTGGAATGGTTTTTCAGGTTGGTAAGAGTCATAGCTGAAAACAGATTCATTTTACATGTAGTAACCGAGCTGGGTCCCTTTGAGCTGCGTGGGAAGTACGGCTGGCTGATGAGCAGAGGAATATTAATTTCCTTTGCTACCCAGGGTGCTGTTAGAGCAGTTGCAGTTAGAAACGTGCCGGTGTGCAGCTCTGGAATCGCCGTGTGCCGCTCCGCATGCCCGGCTCTCTGGAGGATGTGCCGTGTGTCCCAAAGGGGGGTCTTCCCTCAGGCTGGACCTCCTGGGCTGGGAAGTGGAATCTGCTGCTTTTCTGTGCCCGTCTGCTGAAGAGTGCGGTGTTGGATGGTGCATTAACCAGCACAGTGATTTGAGAGGGCATTCTCTGAAGAACTCGAATCATGCAATATTATGCCATCTTGAAAAAGCTGTTCCATTTCCACATAGAGTCGCAGACCTCCTTTGGATCAGCTTCAGCACAGATTTGTAAGCAACACGTGGTCAGTGAGACTGAGGGTTTATGGGCTTTGTTGTGTTTGTTCCAAGATTCAGGTAACTCCCAGGTGACGGCCTTCTGTTAGGATTGAGAGCACAAACCTTTACAGGTAAAATCTGTGGGACTGTGTCATCCTTGTGTGGTGGAGGTGGAGGGAAATTGATTACAGCATGGAAATGGGGTGGAGGTGTGAAAGCGGAACAGAACCAAATTGACTAACTCGCCCTGTAGCACTGGAGACAGATACGAACAAACCAGGAGGTCTCGGGTTCTGCCCTGTCCCTAACTGTGAGTTGGGGGTGACAGCTGTGGCAATAATTAGGAGACAGCACTGAAGAATTTCTTTCTCCCCGCAACACATGCTTCTTTCTCAAATATATGCGTATGCAGTCTTTTCTTGTATATATGTTAAACGAGTATACTGTCTGGTTTGTGGCATGTTTTTAGGGATACTGTGGTCAGATCTTCATGTATGTGCTTCCTGCAAGCTAACCGGGATTTCCTTGCAGGTTCCAGTAACAACAGCTTTTGAGAAATTACAGGAATGATAATTCTTGTAGTTCTGGGTGCAGGCAGAGCTATAAAGCATTTCAAGTGCATTCTGAACAAAGCCATCCTGACATTGACACAAACTCTGTGTTTGTCCCTTGTCTGTTACAGGGATTTACCTCAGTATGGCCAAAAGCAGTGGCAATCCTATTTTGGGCGAACATTTGACGTTTACACCAAACTGTGGAAGTTTCAACAGCAGCATCGGTAAGAGAATGTTGTAGGCAGACGTGTCTGTGGATTTAAGTGCAGCTTTAATATCTGGTACGTCTGGGGGCCCCAGTTAGGATTGAGATTTCACTATTATTCAGGCCTGAAGGGGGGGGAAATAGTCACTTCCTGTCGTGCTCACGGTCTAATGAATTAAAATGTTGCAGAGTTTTCAGTGTGACTTTTTCAGCAGAACCTTTTGCTCTATTTAAATGCCTGTTGCTGTAATACATTACCCAGGAGAAGCGGGGCTGGTGGCTTCCGCAGTGCAGAACCCATCTGGAGTGGTGTGAAGCATCTTGCTGCAGTGTGGGCTCTGATCCTTCACACCTTACGTCGGCTGTGGAGTCTGAGTGTTCTCCTGGGAAGCTGCGACCTTTTGTTGTGTGCATTTTGTGCAACACACTTAGGTCTAGTTTATGCAAGATAGATGGTGCTTGTTCTGGGGTGTGTGAGCAGCACTGCTGGCTCTGTGAGGGGCTGCTTCTGGGAATGCCAAGCCAGAAATGAAAGCTGAATCTGGCCCCAGAATGGCTCTTTGTCTTGTCTGCTGTGATGTTCTGAGAAATTCTGGAATGCCTTTTAATCTTTCTTTTCTCTCTTGCGAAATAGACAAGTGTTGGACAATCGGTATGGGTTGAAGCGGTGGCAAATTGGGGAAATTGCTTCCAAGATTGGGCAGCTCTATTACCATTATTAGTAAGTAAGCACAGAAAAGGATTCCGTTGGGGAATGCAGTGTTAGTGGCTGCTCCATGCCAAACATCTGGATACTCAGTCAGGAGAAATGAATCGTGATGCCTGTTTCTGGATGAGAAGGCCCCTGGGACTGCATGGGGGTGCTCCAGAGAACAGCACCGGTGAGCCTGATACCATGGTGCTGGTCACGCTGGTGCTGCCTGAGGATTTACCTCCTGTCTTAAAGTGTCTCTAAGTCTTCCGTGCGTGCTGCACTTGACAATTGTGTGAAAGCGTGATTTACAAGTTATTTACAAGTTTGGAAGCTTAACGTTCCTTTAAAATTTTCAGTTAACCTGTCACCTGTACATATGGGTACAAGACGGGCAGATTTGGTTGTCTGAAATGCAATCCAAGCTCTGAAATCTGTCTTCCTAGCAGGCACAAAGAATGAGAGTCTGGCTTTCCTAGGACGTTACTTGAGGAGGGAGTTTTGCCATGGATGCACAAGATGGTTGAGGGGGCAGGAAGGAGGGTTTGGCATGGATTGCCATCTGAAGCCCTGAGCTAATCTGATTCTTCCTCTGCAGCTTGCGCACTTCAGAAACCAGCTATCTCAATGAGGCTTTCTCCTTCTACTCAGCAATTAGGCAGAGGTCATACTACTCCCAGGTCAACAAAGAAGACAGGTATGTCTGAATGCATGCCCTTGTTCTTTCAAGACCAAAATGGTGTGTGAAAGCAGCAAATCTATAAACTGTAGGAGATAACTGGGATAAAATCAGTGTTGTTGAAGGAAGTTTGTTTTAATCCTCCTGCCATGATTTAAAAATCTCAGTGTTATGAACAAAAACTTTGCTGCATGACTTGAGGAACATTTTATTAGCTGGCCCTGGCTAGAAAGCTATTAGCCCCCAAGTTCAGTCGCTTTGAGTCCTGAGCAGTGTCAATACTGGAAGATGGGTCAGTTGGGCTGGAGCAGAGGAACCTGTTTGACCTCCATCCCTGGGAAAGTGATGGAACACCTTATCCTTGGTGCCATCTTAAGACATATCAAGGATAAGAGGGTCATCAGGGACAGTCAACATGGCTTCACCAAGGGGAAGTCGTGTTTGACCAGCCTCATAGCCTTTTATGAAGACGTAACAAGGTGGATTGACGATGGCAGAGCAGTGGATGTGGTCTACTTTGACTTCAGCAAAGCATTTGACACCGTCTCCCACAGCATCCTCACGGCAAAACTGAGGAAGTGTGGACTGGATGATCGGGTAGTGAGGTGGACTGCAAACTGGATGAAGGAGAGAAGCCAGAGAGTCGTGGTCAATGGGGCAGAGTCTGGTTGGAGGCCTGTATCTAGTGGAGTGCCTCAAGGGTCAGTTCTGGGACCAGTACTGTTCAATATATTCATCAATGACTTGGATGAGGGAATTGAGTGTACTATCAGCAAGTTTGCTGATGACACCAAGCTGGGAGGAGTGGCTGACACGCCAGAGGGCTGTGCTGCCATCCAGCGAGATCTGGACAGGCTAGAGAGTTGGGCGGGGAAAAATTTAATGAAATATAACGAGGAAAAATGTAGAGTCTTGCATCTGGGCAGGAACAACCCCAGGTTCCAGTACAGGTTGGGGAATGACCTATTAGAGAGCAGTGTAGGGGAAAGGGACCTGGGGGTCCTGCTGGACAGCAGGATGACCATGAGCCAGCACTGGGCCCTTGTGGCCAAGAAGGCCAATGGCATCCTGGGGTGTATTAGAAGGGGGGTGGTTAGTAGGTCGAGAGAGGTTCTCCTTCCCCTCTACTCTGCCCTGGTGAGACCTCATCTGGAATATTGTGTCCAGTTCTGGGCCCCTCAGTTCAAGAAGGACAGGGAACTGCTGGAGAGAGTCCAGCGCAGGGCCACAAAGTTGATTAAGGGAGTGGAGCATCTCCCTTATGAGGAAAGGCTGAGGGAGCTGGGTCTCTTTAGCTTGGAGAAGAGGAGACTGAGGGGTGACCTCATCAATGTTTATAAATATATAAAGGATGGGTGTCACGAGGATGGAGCCAGGCTCTTCTCGGTGACAACCAACAGTAAGACAAGGGGTAATGGGTTCAAGCTGGAACACAAGAGGTTCCACTTAAATTTGAGAAGAAACTTCTTCTCAGTGAGGGTGACAGAACACTGGAACAGGCTGCCCAGGGAGGTTGTGGATTCTCCTTCTCTGGAGACATTCAAAACCCGCCTGGACGCCTTCCTGTGTAACCTCACCTAGGTGTTCCTGCTCTGGCAGGAGGATTGGACTAGATGATCTTTCGAGGTCCCTTCCAATCCCTAACATTCTGTGATTCTGTGATTCTAGCCAGGCTTTTCAGGGGAACATCTGTCAGCACTGCAGTACAGCAGCCCTGTATCACTGACTGGGACAAGGTCCAAGAGCTTCAGGAGGCCTAACATCTTCCTTTCAGATACTATTCTGAGAAAGGTACACTCAGAACAGGGCTGCGTTGTGGCAGGGCAGAAAATGTGCTGCCTGCCAAGAACATAGGTATAAATAAGAATAGGTAGAGAACTCGGTTCTGGATCCTGATCTTATATTCTGGCCAGTAAATCTGGTTTCCCTCATTAAAATGTGATTCTATGGTTCTAAAGAAGAAATGATCTGAAGTTGCCATCAAGACAAATGCAGGTTAGTTAGGGAGTTTCCTGCCAAGCCTCTCTGGACTCAAACTAATTGCACATCTCTAGTCTTGCTGATGTCTCAATGCAGCTGTGTGCCACAAAAGGTGAAAATTTCCCTGCTCCCTTCTGATATCTGTTGATCCTATTATCTTCTCAAAAATCTCTCAATTTCAGTCTGAGTGCTCGAGCCATTTCAGACAAGGTTGTTCTATTTTAATCTCGAATTTGGCTGTGGTTTTTGTTGTTGTGTTTAGGCCTGAATTGGTGGTTAAGAAGCTGCGTTACTATGCAAGGTTCATAGTGGTTTGTCTCTTGCTCAACAAGATGGATGTCGTCAAGGACCTTGTAAAGGTACGTTAAAACAAGTATAAACGTGCTAAGGGGTGGGAGGTTGCTGTTTTTTCAGGGCTTTCTCCTAATTAAGGAATCCATAATATAGTCTAATTGAAGTTGAAATATCACTCATTAGATCGATGATCTAATTAGATCTCCCTCAGCAAGTGTTCACGACACACTGTTGCTTGGAAAGCCAGTGTCTCCTAGTTTGATGTTGAGCTTATTTCTCTTCCCTTCCAAACTGTTGAGCCATGTCTAGAACACATCCTGCATACATTTTGCACCTTCCAGAGATCCATCAAAATTGAACCTTGCTACATGATGTAGATATTACTACAAAATTGGACCCTTCCAACAACCTTGCTGTAAGCAGCTTCTGGAACTGACAGTTTTGTGTAGGTCGCATTGATGTCTTTGTGTCTAAGCTTACTTGGACTGCTGGCTTAGCCTAGCAGCAGCTAAAAAAGCCATACCATTCACTTCCTCAGTGGATTTAAACTTACTTGTAAGCTGAAATTTGAGTCCTTGGTATCCATAGTTTATGGTAATAACCACTGACATAGCTGTATGTGAGTAGGATAGTTATACTTAACTCCAGCTATTCTTTGCATTTGGACCTACTTAAAAGATACTTTGCATTGCCAAAATTCAGTATAGCATTGGCATTCTGTCTCCTGAAAGAGCACGTTTTGGCTGTCATGTTAGTCATAAGTGTGCTGCATATGTTCTCAAGTAACTTTTAAAAAAATTATTATTCTTAAAGGCCAGCATAGCTAACCAAATTGTGGAGCTACTGCCTGCCTGTTAAGCTCTCGGTGTAAGAAGTGACTATGTCTGTCGTTGAACTTTTTACATCAGGAGCTGTCAGATGAAATTGAGGACTACACACATCGTTTTAATACTGAAGATCAGGTGGAGTGGAACCTGGTTCTTCAGGAAGTGGCAGCATTTATTGAGGTGAGAATACTATTCCCTTTTGGTACCATGTGTTTGCTTGCAGTCCCTAAGAGCTGTTGCTTTTCCAGGCAGTAAGGCATTACTCTGTAGCCCACATACAAATATATGTATGGCAAATTAATTTAAAAAATCTGCCTCAGTTATGAAATGTTTACTCTAAGTGACAAGACCTTTGGACTTCTCTCTGACTGCAAATCTGTATGTTTTCTTGAATTCCTGATTTATTCTGGTTGCTTTTTTTAGGCAGATCCTGTCATGGTTTTAAATGATGACAACACCATTGTAATCACCTCTAACAGGCTTTCTGAAACTGGAGCTCCGCTGCTGGAGCAGGGGATGATAGTGGGACAGCTTGCTCTTGCAGATGCGCTGATTATTGGGAACTGCAACAACCAGGTAAAAGAAATGCCAGGGACTTGGGTTTGTATCTTTGGAGTTCAGAGGCCTTCCCTATGTGACATCCCTTCTGATCGTACAGCAGAGATTCCAGTAGAGGCAAACATGAAAATATTTTTATTCTGATGTTTGCAGTGCCAGTAAGAAGAAGAGGTTCTCAGATATAAGAGCTAAAAATGAAACGTTAGATATCAGACCTATGGTACTGACCTCTTATTGCTTATAGTCATCATGTTAATTAAGTAGATACAATTGATTTTTATATAGTAGATTGTTCTTAACAACATTCCAGCTTGAGAGGCCTCTGGAATATGTCTAGAAAAAGCTTGACTTAAGCTTTCACATGACATACTCCAGCTTGTCACAGCTTCAGTTGCAACAGGAAGGGGTTTTCAAAAGACGTTGAAGATCCTGTTGTTTAGATGATGATGTGAAGTTGTAGGGACTTCATGACCTCTCTCTGAGCTCTTTTTTCAGGTGAGCAAGGGAGCTGTATCTAAACTACAGTTCATGTATCTTTCAGGTTTTGTCTAAGTTCATAGTACATAGCGGTTTCACCACTTGATTTGTAAACACCTCAGAAAAGTCTAATTTGTGAAGTAGGGGTCTGCACTACAGTGAACTGGCCTGGTAGACCACTAATAAATAGACTTTGTCCTTTGTGAGCTCTTCTAAAAGTTATTGACAGGTCTTTAGAGGTTTACATCCCCGAGACACAGATAATGATCTGTCTGGTGTGCAGTTGAATCCCTTACCTGGATAATTCTAAAGAAATACCGTTTAGTCTGTGTCTGGCAGAATAAACCGTTTGACTCTTTTGCAGGTCAAGTTCAGTGAATTAACAGTTGATATGTTCCGAATGCTACAAGCTCTTGAAAGGGAACCAATGAATTTAGCATCACAAATGAACAAACCTGGAATGCAGGTAAGTTCCATTTCAGTGACAAACCTGGCAACAGATCTTAACTGGTTTTTGTTTGGTTTGTGTTAAAGGATGTCCTCGTTCAGTATTGTCACTGTGCAGAGCAGGTTAGTAAAGCTGGTGTAACTCTTACTAGAAGTTAGTGAAGAGTAGCTCAAACCTGTGGAGTTGGATCCAAGTAATGTTCTGGTTCAAATACTGTGCATCTTGCTTTACCCTTTAGCAGAAAATGCAGCATGTGCAGACCATTTTGTGTGAGAAATATGTTTGTTTTTGTTTTTTCTCAACAGGAGTCCACGGAGAAACCAGCCAGGCGGGAAAATCCTCATAAATATCTACTTTATAAACCAACTTTTAGCCAGTTATATACATTTTTAGCAGCATCGTTTAAGGTTTGTGAAACTGGTGAATTTATTTGTAATAGAAAAATATTCAGAATGGTAGGTGACACTGAATAAAATGTGCTTGAGAGATAGTTGTGTATGATTTAATTTTATCTAGTAATTTTATTTGTACATGTATAGTCACACATATACAGACATTTACATGTACAGACATATATATAAAAGAATAAGTTTTCTAGATAAACTTTATCTCCTATATATATTATATAGGAAATATTTCTGAGGCCGTCTGGAGAACAGAAGAATCTTAAGATTATTCTTCTGTTTCATGTTGTGCCAAACACAGCACAAAATCAGGGAATTATGTCGAGAAACTGTTGCTCTTCAGCACTGTGTGCCTGGTAGGTCCCCAGTTCTATATCCCATTGGAACTGTGTCTCTCCTGCACATGCTGCGGTTTTATCTGCCTGTCTTATTTCGTTACCCACTGTTCTCTTCCATGTAAATAATCTATACATTTGTAGACTTTTTTTAATACAGCTGCTATGCATATTTTAATTTAATAAAGTTGCTGTGCTCATTATGCTTAATTATGACTGTACAAGTCAGCAACGTAGGATGTAGTGGTAAAAACAGAATATGAATCCTATAAAGAAACACGTTTCAGTTTGTTTCAAGAAACAACTGTAAAGAAACAGCTGGTGAGCTGAAGTGCATCCTTAGGACTCCGAACTTTGGGTGCTTGCGTGCTCAGCCTTTTGCAGAAATGAAAAGCATCTGTTCCCTCATGCAGACAGTTCATTAGAAAGGTGGAAAATAGATTTCTTGTACAGGTCTGTACAGAAACCTTCATGTGTTGTGCTTGTCCAGCTGAGAAGGGTCAGGGGGAAGAGGCAGATGTTGCAGACTCTGGAGTATTTGGAAACAAAGAACCTCTTGTCGGATCCTGAATTGTTTGGGAGTTCAGGTCTGCATGATCTTGGCAGCTTTTGGTTTCCATATCTTGGAAGGCCTCGGATCTGGCGATACAGTATGAGAGTCTGTGTGGAAGCAGATGCTTGTTTAGTGCTGCTTGAACCTCTAATGATAGCCTAGAGGTCTGAGTGGAAAAAAAGGTATGAATGTGTGATCAGTTTATGTTTTTGTCTGCACACTCACTGATTTGAAGGGATGGGGAAGGGCATGTCCATACACAAAGAACAGAGTGAAGGGAAGCCAGAAGGAGTAGCACAATCTTAAATGGCAATGTATACATGAAGGTGATGATTGAATATTAAAATAAACTTACACATTCCTTCCCTTGCCACTCTTCTCTATCTGAATTTCAGGAGCTGCCTGCAAACAGTGTGCTGCTGATTTACTTGTCTGCCACGGGCGTGTTTCCATCAGGTCGTTCGGATAGTGAAGGTACAATAAAGGAATGCTCCCTGTCATGAACAGGGCTTGAATTCTCTTCACGTTCCAGGACAAGTGACCAAGAAAGATGTCACAAAGCTCCTTTTAAAAGACAAGTCAATTTTATTCTCCTGTCTGTTTAGTAAGATAGCCTTTTTTCCACAAACAAGAGTTAATTCCCTGTGCTTTAATTAGTATGCATTAACCTGAGACCTTTTCAAAGGACATACCCAGTTTTTGATGCATCTGAAGCATTAAAAGCTTTGCCAGTTTTGAAGACCACATGGCTCAGTTGATGCCTCAGTGCAAAGTTAATAAAATGGCTAAATGGCATTTGGTGATTCTTTCCAATGTCCAGCATTATGAGAACATGTGGTCAGGAGATGGGTGGTAAAAGGGCTGAAGCGTCTGCAGGGACTGTTCTATTTGCACGCTTGTTAACCTGACAATTCAAGCCCTTCTCATGATTTTTGACAATTCCCTTCACCTCATCCTCCTGTTCTTTGCAACCTAGCAGAATATTTGGATGCAGCTGCAATCTAAAAGCTGAAAACTGGTTGGCTGAAGTAAATACAGTCCAAAGATCTATTTATGTAATTTAAGGGAAAAAAAAAAATTAACATCCTAAATATTGTACACACTTCATCTGTTTGAGACTTGCATTCCTTTATAAGATGCATGCCTTGTCCATCCCAACGCATGATTTGTAGAGCTCTCAAAATGTTAAAGGAAAAAAAATCCCTGTCAGCTTTGGATTGTGGCAGTGATTTTTTTTTTTTTTTTTTTTTTAAACACTTTAACATTTTACTTTTTGCTGCAACTTGGTGGTAGGTTCTAACTAAACAGTGTTCTTTAAAGCCTGGGTTATGTCCACTTCACCGCATGTATTGTTTCAGTGTAATACTTACTGTAGAGGCGTCCAGGCTCTGTCATCGGCAGAGCTGCGGAGTCAGACTTCAGTTTTCATTCAACAAATCCCATTACAACTGCGTTCTTTTAATAAGGTGGCGTAGTCTGCACAGACGAAAAGTTCTACCTTATTAAAAGGGAGAGCAGCTGCAAGTTGCACTGTTTATTGCCTGTAAGCCATTTGTGTTTGACAGATCACATGAGACATTTGTAACAGTGCGAAATTAATGTACGTTCCGTTCCTAATCTTATATTCCCAAAGCTTCCCTTAAAATGGAAAGGTGCCTTATGGATCCAAACCTGACAAAATTGCATTTGGCGGCCAAATATGAGTCAACCAACTCTGCAAATGTATAACAGAATGAGGAAATCCTAATACTTTATTTTGCTAGTGTTAGTGACATTTCATACCCATCTAAATGGTGGAAATATTTCCTAGTATCTCTAGCACATTTTTTGTGTAGGATTTGATATTTTTATAGCTATTACTTTCATCTTTGCTCTCCTTCAGTTAAGTGGCTAGCTCAATTGTGCAGACTTAGTAGAATATTTCTTGAGCTCACCTTAGGAACACGTGTCCAGGCTGTGTGCATTTAAAATTGTGAATTCTGTATTTGAAATCTTAGGAAATAAACCTTTGCTGCAGATTTGAAATCTGGTTAGAACTGCTTTGTCCTTTCTAGGAGCATTGAAAGCATATTCATTCTCCTCCCTTTACAGTGTTACAACTGCAGATGATGGTAGTATACCTATTCTGAGAGGCTAGTGTTTTTGATTGATTTAGCCTTATTTTTTGATCTGAACCTAGAATACACTAGCTCATATAGTAATTTTACGGAGGTATTGATTTTTCCCGTATGAAATGTGTGATGGGTTTTAATCTTTTTGCTATGTAGAGTAACATGAGTCAATATTTGGATCTTTTGTATTATGTTTGTGGATAAATAGTTAATAAATAAAGTAGAAGTTATGAAGTTGCATTGCTTGCTTCTATTTGATAGATGCTGAAACTACTAAAATGCATAAAATCAAATATCTAGTTAGTAAAGTCTCCACATTCCTTCATTCCCTCCTTACAACTGCAGTAATTCAGATTCGCTTCGTTTTCTGGTATTCGTGGTTGTTTCCTCCCTTTCATATAATCATTAAATCCATAACAGGTGAGTTGCCTCTGCTAATTGTCATGTTCTTTTTGCCACGTGTAGGTCCGTATGATTTTGGTGGTGTTCTGACAAACAGCAACCGGGACATCATAAACGGGGATGCTCTCCACAAGCGAAACCAGGCGTACAAGGAGATGCACTGGTAAGTGCCCGAGCGTCTCTAAGAGAGAAAAAACGCACCAAAGCCTCTGGAATTCAAACTCTTCAGTGCAGGACATCAGAATGTAGATGGCTTGAAGTTGAACCATTAGAAATGAATATACAACTTTCAGTGATGACTTAAACACTCAAAAAGTATGACTGAATTAATGCAAATTATTTATTACTGGAAAGCTTCAAAGTAATGATGGATGACTTTCCCCAAAAGATAAATGTCTTTTATTTGGAAAGAACTAATAAGTGCAATAGCCCATATTATAGAGCATACTGAATTAGTTTTGCAGTTATTCTGTGAGGATGAGTCTGAGGGATCGTGAGGAATGTGCTTGCTGTGTCTGAGGAACTGGTGCGTTGCGCAGCTCTGCAGCAATTCTAGCGCTCTGTGAAGCGTCCCTTTCTCTTTTCAGTCTTCACCCTGGAGATCTTTACCCTTTCACAAGAAAGCCCCTGTTTATCATTGTGGACTCTTCAAACAGTGTTGCCTATAAGGTAAGGCTCTTGAAGGCAGCTGCTCGTGCGATAGGACGCAGTGTCAACCCCTAGTTAGCTTTCACTTATAACGGGCTATTTTTTTAAACAGTTTGTATTCAGTCTTTCTTTTCTTTTGAGGTTGTGCATGCTAGTCAGGATCTGATCCTATGAATAGGAACAAGAAGGAGAAGCACATGAACAGCCGCTCATTGGAAAGTAATAAATCCTCCTGGAGGGAAAAAAGGTTCAAGATTTCCAAGGTCTCTGGTGGGAGGTTTATTTTTGTTATATACCAAAGACAAATCTCGGTATGTGTGCATGGGGGAGGGAGATAACTAATCTACTTCTTTTTTTTCCAGTCGTTCAACACTCAGTTGCTTTTAAGCGACAGAAAGGAGTCAGAGCATTGAGCCTGGTCTTATAAGACATGGGGTGTCTGTGTCTGAAAAGTATCTGAACGAAGGAAATACCAAGACTGACATTAGCGTCCAGTGTTACTGTAGAGTGGTATATCTTGGACAAGGAGCCACCTTCCCAGGGTGCTGTGGACTTTCAGGAGAATTACTCCATGCCAGATCACCTTGGGAATCTGCAATTCGGGTAATACAGTAGCAGGCGTTTCCAGTGGCAGTTGCATCTGGCTGGCGTTACGACACTTCATGAATGGGACGATCAGAATGTGCTTTATCTGGGGAAAGTGCCACTTCCTTGTGTCTTCCTTTTTATAGCTCCATTATTTGCAGGGAGGGAAGTGAATGCTCACAGCTGTGCTTCAGAGGAGGAACGGGGACGTCTAGTGGCCAGATGAACTTGGTCCTCGTTCAGCATCCACAGTCTGTGTTGGTTGTTTTAAAGGCGCTTGTTGGCCAGTGAGAGGTACTAAATCAGGGGTCAGTATAATTCAGAATAGTTCTGTTTTGAGCAACGGAATTTTTACCTGACACTTCACCCTCGCAATCTGTTGCCCCTGAACGTAGGCAGGTAGACGTGTGGGGATGGGTTTTGGTGTTTTGGTTTCTTTCAGCTGTAGGTAGCTGGCAGAGCTCTGTCTCTGTATTTTCTAGCCCTTGTAAATTCCTGTTAGTTGTCATTCTGTGGGTGCTTACATGCTTGGTTCCTTGTCACCAGAACACACTGACAGAGCTGTCCTGCGACTCTTCTCTGGCTGTGCTGCGAGATGCTTTGTAGACTCGAGCACTGGCACAAACAAAGAGGTTCTGTACAATTGTGAAAGAAGTTGCAGTCAGCATACTGACTTTTTCCACATGGCTGCTCTGATGGTTTCTGATGGGACTGGAGCTATCCTGACATTTAAATGTCACTGCTAGCAGTGCTGGCAGTAACGGCAACTGCTCACACCTCTCTTTCTGCAGCCGTTCCTGCTCTCCCGCACGCGTTCTCGTCGCTGCCTCTCTCTGGAGGCCTTAAATGGTGGTGACTGAAAGTCAGTCCTGCCAGGAAGTGACTTGCCAGTTTGTCAGATCAGCAGCACTTGAACAGCTTCCTCCGCTATATATTTAGCTGAAAGTGGAAGATAACTGCAAATCGAGCATATCTACGTAAAGCCATGAATTTTTTTTAACACTTACATTTAAATACAGATGGCTGTGATCTTGAAAGTTACCACTGTATAAGTGGATGAAATCATATTTTTAAATCAGTATCTTCTTGTAGCTCTAGTTGTCTAAGATTATGGTCAAATGCAAAGTCTTAAAAAAAAATCCAAACCAAAACAAAAACTGCAGCCAGTAAGAATGCAAGGCACTTGCCAGTGATGTGGTATAAGCACTCAGCTTAGTAAAGCTTACGTGGGAAGTGACTTCTTGTGGAGATGACAGGTAGTTCTTTTTTGGAAAGATATGTATATGACACACATTTTAAAAAGCAGCAGCATTTCTGTCGGAAAACTTGAGTGCTGAAGTATAAAACCAGAGTCAACTCTGAAACAAAAGTGTGTTTTACCATTTTTGGAGGGGTCTGTGCATGGAGAGGTGGGGCCTTCCTTGCCCAGAGCTGCCTCAACCAGCCCACAGGGCAGGTGTCTCTGGCTCCGAACGCGCTGGGACACAGAGCAGAGGTGGTGGGGAGCGAACCCTGGCGAATCCGTTCACCGAGTGTGTGGAGAATCTGCTTCGGTCTCCAGCTGGGTATTACCAGGTAGAATTCAACGTGCGGATGTGCTCATGAACTCTAAACGTACACGTTACTTGGGAACATGTCACCTGCTGATGTGGATTCAGTTCCAGCTGGCGATGTCTGGGGAGGCTCCTTCGGCAGTTTAATGTGTTTCTTTGTAGTACAGTTTTACTAGTTACAGGCTGGGCCTGCGCTTACTGTCTTCATGGTAGTAGTCTTTGTTTCTCCATTAGAGACCAAACCTTAGTATCTAACATTATAAATCTCCCTTGGACTCTTAATGAAATAAAGGGGTTTTAGGACTAGTCAGCACTCTGTCAGACATGGGAAATGTTTTATTTTGATTAGACTAGATTACTGTCTTTAGTATTTAGCAGACTTCGATTGAATTAATTCAGTGAAACTAATTTAATTGAAATATACTGCCCAGAAGGGAAAGTTCCATTTGAATTAAGCAGACACCAGAAGGAACTAAAAAATGAGCTTTTTGATGACCACCCAAGCAAATCCTTCTGGTGATGTATACCTTACATTTGTAACCTGCCAATTTTCAGAGTATAATCTGCAGGAATGTGTGTTGCACTCGTGCTCTGGTTTGAATGTGTGCTCTCATAGGATGCAGACACGATCATTTACATTTTCGATGGCTTTGTGAGCCTTCAGTTTTAGGAAAGCTGTTTTGGTGAGACATGTTACAGCTAATGAGGTTGCATAAATGATTTTTTTTTCCTTGGTGATAATTATTACCAATCAGTATACTTGCCAGATGTACAGAGGGTAGGACTGTTACCAGGTAATTGCTAGTGAAACTGGACACAGGCATCATCGGAGGTTTCTGGATAAATTCTTGGGCAACAGGACACTTAGGCCATATTTAAGGTGCTGGTGGAAGGTGCATGAAACTAGTATTGTAAATCAAGGGTTCGGTATAGATGTTCAGGTTATGACATACTTGCTTTAAAGGAAACTTATTTTAAAACTTTTCTCCCCTGAGCTCTTCTGTTTCATCAGAAATAGTTCCTCCTGCTAGAAAGAAAAGGGGAAATAAATCACTTGGATGGGATAGTTCAGTTGGTATTGAGGAAAGATGCTACATCTATTTTGACCTGAAAGCCAAGGGCTTTCCTTTTTATTGCAGAAAGTGATTTTTTTTCAAGTAATATATTACTACTGAAAGCCATATTTCCATGGAATTAGTGTCTGGTATCAGTAGCAGGGAAATGAGAGAATTAGAATTCCTTTGAAAAGCAATGGGTTATAGTTCCATGCTGTGGTCTATAAGTCAACTCGTCAGCCTCACTGCCAGTGCTGCACTGTGTGACGGGCGTTAGTGTGTTCTCTGTCATTAACAGTCTCCGTTTGTACCTTTAACCTGCTTGAATATTCAAAAGTGAGCAAAGTGACCATCAATACTTCAAAATTCTTCTCTGTTACAGAATTTCACAAACTTATTTGGACAACCATTGGTGTGCTTGCTCTCTCCAACAGCATACCCCAAGGCATTACAAGGTATGTGTGGTATTGCATTTCCTAACAAGCTGCAGTTGCATCATGTATTTGTTCCAAACAAATATAATTCAGATTCTTCAGGAAAAGGTAGCTTTTCATCACTAGGTAATCCCTAAATCAGATTATCGTTCCCTGAACCAGTATAATAAAGTTTAGTTACTGTTTATGGCAAATAATTTATTCAAACAATGCAGATGTTAATGAAGACATAGGCCTCCCACAGTCAATGAGAAAATCAAATTTCTCATGGTGTTAATGTACATCCCCCGTAAGCCTTTATTGCTGGTCATTGCATCCTCTTGAGAAGAGCTCTGCCACAGAGGAGATGTGACAACACAAGGAGTAGTTCCTCTGTTACAGGATTTAGTGGGTGAGCGACTTCATTCTGTGGCAGGGTCAACTCTGTTTCATGTGCCAAATGTATCTCTTTTTCTATTGATTTTTTTTATTATTATTTTTTTTTCAGATCAGTCTCAGCGGGGTAGCCTCTTCACGCTCTTCCTGAACAATCCTTTAATGGCATTCCTATTTGTCTCTGGATTATCAAGCATGCGCAGAGGACTGTGGGAGAAGTGTCAAGATTACCTTCGAAAAATCAACCGGGATATTGCCCAGCTGCTGACCCACTCCCGTTCCATAGGTATGTGCCTCAAGGTGCACAACTGAACCTCAGCATGCTGCTTAAGCAGATGCTGTTTTTTCTTGTTCAGCCTTTCCAAGGGACAGAAAAGTGAATAAGGGGAATGCACAAGTATTCATAGTGGTTTCCCTCGAGTCTCCTTTTTGTTTTTTCCTCTTTTTTTTTTTTTTTCTTTAAGCCTTTCTAAACTGAGTTTTCTTTGCCTTCTTTACAGATCAGTCCTTCCTTCAGTTTTTTGGGGATGAATTTCTTCGCTTGCTTCTAACAAGATTTGTCTTCTGTTCGGCCACCATGAGGATGCACAAAATTTTCCGGGTATGCAGGAATATGTATCCGTTTGTGGAAGGACAGGCCAGTGCATATGGAACGGCTCTGCCTAGGGATGGAAGGGTCTCAGGGCCAAGTGTATCACCGTGTCTTCCGCAAGCTCACCGATGCTCACATGCTGATGCCTACATCTTGTATTGAATCTGTGCCTTTGTGTCTCTCCAAAGGCGTGAAGCCTTTGACTTGCTGAAGCTGTATTCTCCTACATGAGCAGCAGACACACTCTAATTCATGTATGTCGCTCTGAACAGCCTTGTCTGCTAGAAAAATTCCTCTTAGTAATTCAAGATTATTATTTCTACACAATTAAAAAGATACAGAAGAATATACGAGGAAGTGGGGAGGAGTGGAACATTATTGCTAGAATGTATTCTAGCGTGAGTGGATTTTGAAAGGTCTTTGAAATGTAAATGATTAAACTAAACAGGAGGATGGCATCTTCCTTCCCGTTTGCTAGTGTGGTGCCAGCAGCCAAGTCTGCTGCTGGATCTACACCATTTTATAGATGAGAGTGTTGGCGTAAAAACTGCCTGCTCCATTTTAGACGTTACAGAAGAAAATGGAAGTTGAAGCACAGAAATATACAGTATTCATGTACTCTAACTGCAGACATCTCATAGCTTTCCAATCCTCAGCTGCCTTGGCTTCTCGGATATCAGGGAGAAGCAGCAGGTCTTCTGTTAGTGGGGATGGATTTGCCCGCAGTGTCTTAGATATTTGGTTTAGGATGAGATGAATCTCCCACTGGAGATGCTTACATGTCTATAATTTCAAGAAATCAACTCCAGCCTAGTAGATAAGTGCATGTGTTTTTTCTTTCTTCTTTTTTTTTTTTTTTTTGCAAGGCTTCTGTGAGCATATTATTAAACATCTTAGATGAATGGGCAGTTTTATTGCCACTATGACCATCTCTGAGTCAATGGAAAGAGAAAACGGAAAGAATATTTTCTCCCTGTGGCATGCTACACAGATTAGGACTCCTCTTAGGTGAAATTGGCCTTTTGCAATCTTCTTTATAAAGGGTATAAAAATAAATGAATGTCTGATTCTCTTTGTTTTCACTGTCATCTAGCAGGAGACTCGAAATTATCCAGAATCTTATCCTCAGCTGCCGAGAGATGAAACGGTGGAGAACCCCCACCTCCAAAAGCACATTCTGGAGCTGGCTTCCATCCTGGATGTCAGGAATGTTTTCCTGGAAAACACCCTCGATGACTATTAAGAGAAACTGTCTTACTGCAAAGGGGTTTCCCTGGCCACAGATTTTGAATGGTGCGGTTTTATAATGTGAAAATCATAAAAGGAAGTACTTGATTTTATTTTTAAATTTAGGACCATTATTTTAAAAAGTTATAATAAACAGCTGTTAGTTTAGCTGTTCCATTCTGTATGGGATCAATTTTATAAGCAGAAGTTTTCATGTCTTTTAAATGTTGAACTAAAGCATCATTAGAGGTTTATTTATGGTCTTGTGGCTATCAACCACATTTCCAACAGCTGATCCTAAGCATAGAAGTATTATTGGTTATCTTTACCCCACATTTGTGGAAATCCTTTATTTTTATACAATTTTAAGAAATTGGGAAAAAATCAATAGAAAAACAATATTTTATCCCCAAAGAGTCTGGATTTGAAATGGTAAGGATGGAACCACGCAGTGCAAACCAACAATAGCAATAAACCAGAGTCCTTCATAACAAATATATTTTTTCAGTCTTAGCCAAGCAAGTAGACAAAACCACAGACAATTAATTTGCATTTGGAGCAGTGGGTTTGACGTGACATTGTAAAGATATTTAATGCTCCCCATAAATTTGACACAGCAATTTTCCAGATGAATTTTGCACTGCTGGCCAAGGACACAATTCCCAGTCAGCCCAATGGGATTCACAATGACAAAGCTAAGCCAGCTGTCCCCATCTTGCTGTCACATGGGTCACCTCGCCACGGGTGCTGCTGCCACTGTGCTCCAGGAGGAGAGGCCTTTCTCCGTTCTGATGTGCTAGACGCAAGTTCTTGCATTTCCAGCAGGCGTTATCCCTCCTCTTCCTGTGTGGATGCGATGTGTGGCTCCCAGTGTCACCAGTCCCTGACAGGAGCTGAAGGACTGTCCCCGTAGCGCCGAATGCCAGCGCGTCCCACCGCTCCGGTACCTGCCTGTGGGTGCTGAGCCCTGTGCCCTGGGAGAGCTGCTGCTGCTCTCGTGCAGGTTGAACACGGCAGGCGCTGCCGCGGAGCCCCGTGCCTGCCGTTCCATGCTCCTTCAGACGGTACCGCCTTCCCTGCCGAGCGAGAGGAGCTCCTGGCAGCGAAGGTGTGAGCAAGCAGAAGGAACAGAAAATATTTAAAACTATTAAATGAAAAAGTCAATTGGTACTGTTCCACGGGCTCCTAGAAAAGTGGTGAAAGGGCAAGTCTGATCGGTGCTTTTATGTTGAACCCCAGCCATGCCTCTATTTTTAGGTGAAAAAAACGCAGAACTTGGCGATTACCATGGTATCGCGGTAGGCCTGTTTGCAGTGCCATCGTACGAGCTGTGATCTAGTCAGCAGAGAATGGCAGCAGATCAGCACTGACGGACCCGTTCAGCCGAGGAGAGCACGGTATGAACAGCGAGAATTGCTGGAGTGCAGCTGGGAGGTTTGCGTGGAGGTTCTCTGTAGCTGGGCTGAAGCTGACGCCATCCATTCTGTAATTTCCCTCGTGTAACCGATTCTGTGAATGCTCGTGTTCGTTGTAAGCAGTCTTGCAGCTGGTGTCCCGAGCCCCCGCCACGTGGTGCTGCTCTTTGGACTATGGCAGAACCCCGTTACCTGGGATGTGGAGTTCATTCTGCAGAGCGTGTTTGTGTGTGTGCATGTGTGTTCTAGGCGTTTGTGTGTATATGTACAATACGCATACATCTACTGGCTGGTGTAAATTGTAAATATGTATATATGTATAGGTACTTGTTTATGTATTAAAAAGAATGAAACAGTACGACGTCTATCATTTGGTTCAAGATTTCTACATTTGGCAGATCTTTGGGAAGATCGAGGAGTGTTTCTGCATTCACAGATGTTTTGCTCAACGACCCCCGGAACTTCTGCCTTTGTCGTGGGTGTTCTGGGAGGTCAGGGCCGCGTTGGCGCTCCTGCTGGGATTAAAACGAGAACTGCTCTTCACTGCAGCGATTAACCCTTCGTACCGGGGCCGCCCTGCAGCGCGGGCCCGCTGCTGCTGCCCTTACCGCCTTCCCAGCCGTGACCCGTGTCCCCTGGTGTATTGTCAGCAGCGCCCGGCCCCGTCCAAGCACTCTGCTGCCACTGACCTGCGCCCGCCGCCCGCCGCCCGGGCCGCTCCGCTCACTCGCGGCGGGCGGGGCCTGCCCGGGGATCGGGCCCGTCGCCCCCGCGCCTGCGCACCCGCTCGCGCTGCTTCCGGCCCGCGCGGCGCTTCCGGGTCAGCGTCAGCAGCGGAGCGGCCGCGGGCCCGGGCCAGGCCCGGCCATGGACGGTGAGCGCGGGCCGCGCCGCGGGGGAGCGGCGGCGGGTCCTCGGCTGCCTCAGAGCGGGGCAGCAGCCGCCGCGGCCCCGCCCGGGCGGGCCAGCCCCGATCCTCACTCCCTCGGGGGGGCGGGCTGCGGGGAAGCTGCGGGGGAGCCTCGGCCACCCCCGGCCGGGACGGCCCCACCGGCCGCACCGCCCGGAGCCACGGCTGGCGTTCGGGTGGCGGTGGTTTGTTTTTAAAGGGCTCTGCCCGGGCGAGCTGCTGCTTCGCCTCTGGTAGCAGGTGCGAGAGTAAAAGGCGTTTAGTTAAATGTTTAATGTGGGTTGAAATTTTTAGTGTGGAAACCGTGTCTCTAATTTGCAGGTACTGTTGGGCTGTGAGGGCTTTAATGGAACTAGAAATGCAATAAGACTGAGTGGATGAGGCACAAAATTAAATCTCAGCGTCTGGAAGCTTTAAACAGAGCATCAGTATATTAACTGGATTGGAGATACTGGCTTTTCAAAGTATCTGGCTATTTGAGTGCTACAGAGCCAGAAGATGTTTGCGAAATTGAAGAAGAAGCTAGCAGAAGAGGCAGCGATCGCCCCCCGGCCCGGGGGGGCTGCGCGGATCCCCCGCTCCGTCAGCAGGGAGTCCATCGCCTCCGGAGCCGACTCCGGGGATGACTTTGTAAGCTGCTCCTTGCTTTTAATTTTGATTTCTCTTACAGCACATGCAGCTATACAGCCAACCATTTTAAGTCTTGTGTATGAGTTCAATACATATTGTGGTGGGTTTACACTTTGGTGCGTAAATGAATCATTAGCTTATATAAACTTAAATGCTGAAGAGAGAATGTTTGTATGTTAACTGTAGTAACTGGGGGGCTCCTATTCCCATGTAAACAGGAGTTACAAAGCTGTCCCAATGCAGAACATTGTTAAAAAGACATAAAACATTGACTAAAGCTGTAGTGACATGTGCAATACCTATTTGTAAAATCGGTTACTGAAGTAGTAGTGAAGTGAGGTAGATACTGAGCAGCCATGGTCTTGCTGTGGGGCCGTGTTTACCTCTCAGCTTCCTGGTGCTCTTCCTACTCCAGCATGTTCTTTATGCAACGTGTGTTCAGTTCAGCTGCACACAGAACTATTGTAGTTCCTCCAATGTCTGGTTTAAACTCTCATTGTAAAGCATTGTTTACACAAACTGTGTATGTGGGTGAAATGAAACCCTGTAGCGCTCTGGCACCTCTGTCCCTTTTTCAAACCCAGATTAATCCAGTGTTGCGCCACTGTTGGAGCCAGCAGTACCCACTGTATTGCAGCAAGTTGCCTCGTGATTCTCTTTTGCCATCTGCAAAATGAAGAAGTTATTTACCCAGTTGGGTTTTAACTCACTTTTTCTGAAGCTCAGTTGAAATTCCAGTTCTATTAAGCAGAAGGCTAGAACTCCTAATGTTTAGATAAATTTTACTATGCAAGTATGTTAATCTTGTGTTTTTCTAAATTTTTTTGGCACTTAAATTCTCACATAGAATTTTCATTTACCATCTTCTGAGTTTAGAGAACAGAAAACAAATAACAACAGCCGCTGAAGTCTTGAGTGGTTTTCAGAAAACCTTCAAGATTTGGTTGTTTTAGCAATATTCATTTAACTACTCTTAATATTGATTTTTATGGAGGAAACCACCCCACAGAGAATCCTAAGCCAGTTACGCAGCAGACTTTGCACGGAGAGCCGGTTGCGTGGCCAGGCTGCTGCAGCAGTGCTGGAGTGAACCCGTCCCACCTGGGGAGCGTTGCTGGTTCTTTTCTCCTTATGTGGTTTTCCAAAAGACTTTTGCCTGGACCCTTTCTGAAGCCTGTCCTGCAGAGCTGGATTTTTTCCCTGTAGCCATTCTGTTGTGCCGTCTCCTCAGCAATCAGTTGGAACAAATAGTTTTCAGCTACAGCTTCTTTAAAAGTGCTGTATTTCATGGGCCAGGCCAGCAGTGCAGAGCTGACTATTTAATCCCTGTTTTGCCTCTTCAGCATTTTTTACACATTCTGCTGTGCTAGTACAACTTTCTCCTTTATTTGAAAAGCTGAAGCATTATTCCTAGGGGGATAGCAGTACTTAGCATATGGCAGGATCACTGTTTCTGAATTTTGTGAGTTACCTGAGTGTTGTTTTCCTACTAAGGCTTCTGATGGAAGCAGCTCTAGAGAGGATCTTTCATCCCAGTTGTTCAGAAGAAACGAACAAATCAGAAAACTGGAGGTGAAGCTGTCTGGTACGTGTCACGATATGTATAAAACTCTCGTGTTGGGTGAGCGGGAGCCCCAGTCAGGGCCCGGCCTCGGAGCCGCGGTGTGGACGAGGATGCACACGCTGTGAGCTGCCCTGTCCTCGCGTCCTCCAGGGAGAGGGACCTTTCCCAAACACAGCTGAATAGCTCACTGCTCTTGAGTGAAGTAAAAAGTGGGGTTAGTTCTTCATTCTCTGGTCCTGCCCTTTTTTGTGTAACCAGCACGCCCAGGACAGATCCTCCTGTTTGTACCAACCATTTAGCCCACGGACAGTACAGAACTACTCACTTGTGTTTGTTGTTATAGTCACCCAGTTTTCCTCAGCAGGAATGATTTTCTGGTTGAGAAAATCATCATCATTTTCCACTCATCCTTTTTTCTTTTTTTTTTCTTTTTTTTTTTTTTTTTTTTTTCCCCCTGCCCTGAAAACTTCCTTCCCCAATGTCTGTTCATTCCTGGTCTGTGCTTCTCCCTCCTCACACAAGATTATGCTGATCAGATCCGAAACTTGCAGAAGATAAAAGAGAAGCTTGAAAATGCATTAGAAAAGCATCAGGATTGTACGTACTTTTCCTTTTTTTTTCTTTAAGTTGAAAAGTGTTATGGTTGGAAGGAAACGGGTTTGCTGTACAGATGGTTTAATAATTTCCTTTCAAACTGTGTGCTTCTAGGTTACAAAGAATTAGAACACAGTTCTTGCCTTATCTACAGCATAAAAAGGAGCAGTAGCGTGGTGGCTGTTGAACAAAGTTGTTCTTGCACTCCTTTTGCCAAATCTGGGGGTAATGAGCATGAGGGACCTTTCTGAAGCTCCAGCTTTGCTCTGATCCTGTGTAGAATGGCACTGCTGTGTGCTGGGATCTCTGGCATTTGTCCAGTGCACGAGCAGTGTGAGGTGATGAGCAGCACAGCGTTAGTGCTAAAGAGTCAAGATAGGGCTCATTACTTGCAGAAGAAGCTCTTTAAAGTTATAAATAACTTACAGAAAACTGAGAAGCAGTTTTAAAAGCTGAGTTTTTAATGTAGCCGGTGCTTTTGTGTTGCTAGCCTCCATGAGGAAGTTCCAGGAGCAGAACGAAGCTCACCAGGCCAGTCGAGCGAAGATGGCAGAAGGAATGGCTTTGGCCTTGGAAAAGAAGGACCAGGTACCGGGGCGTGGGGACCCCAGCGCATGAGCTCGGGCTCTGAAGCAGGTGTCACTGTTAATTAAAAGCCATTCAGCGCTGGGTGTGCTCAGCCTGCCAGTGTTGGGGAGAGGCGAGTGTTCCGTTCACATGCCAGAAATGGTGTAGGACTTGTCGTTGTTCTCACTGTTACTGTTTTATAAAAAGCCCACAACAATTCCTGAAGAAAGGCTGAGCTTGCACTTGTGTTTAGTAAGATTCAGTTGCAGTAGACCTGTTGTCACATTTATTTTATTTTACTTGCATAAAGCTTTTGTATTCAGGTAATGTAAATGATTCCTCAGTGTTTAGTATTAAAACAACTAGCTGTTCCTTTTCTTTTGCTGAAAACTTAGTTCTATGTTAACAATACAAATCCTTTTTATTTTATTTTTTTTTAACTATAGTGTCCTTGAAAGTCTACAAATTGATTTGTGGTTTTTTTTTTCCTCCTTTCTTGTTCAGGAGTGGATGGAAAAACTGGGTCAAGTTGAAAAGGTAATTAAACTTTGTGGGGTTTTTTGTGTTCATATTTGTAAACATCAGCCTGCACGCCTTCTACAGCTCAACTCTGTTCAGCCCTTTTTATTATTTGATCTTTGTTCAGTGGGAGAGGCCAGAGATTTGCATGAGTTATCGGCCCCAATGCTTCAGGAGCGTTTTAACTGAACTCCCACTGACTTGAAATGAGCACACAGGTATTCTTAGATTCCTTTTGGTTTTATTGGTTTATCAGGAAAAAAAAGTGCTTGAAACACAGTTACGAGAAATGAGGGAGCAGAGTTTGAACCTTTTTCAAAAAAGAGATGAAATTGATGAACTGGAGGGCTTTCAACAGCAGGAAATTGCCAAAGTTAAACACATGGTAAGATAATTTTAAACTGTTTTTTCTTTTTCCTTTCCTAAAATTTCTGTTAGAATACCAAGCTAGTGGTAGCTCTACATTATTTTTTTAGCCTTAGCGCTTGTATATGGTCTTGGTCAGTGTCAAAATCCCAACAGCAGGTACATGCATGCAGCGTAACATGGTTTATTTCAACAGCGGCTTTTCTGGGAGTTATTTGTTATTTCATTTAATGCAGCTCATAACTGGATAAAAGAGGCAAGTTTCAGTGAGAAGACTTTATCAGTATTATCAGGTCACCTGTATTGTCAAAGATAACGTTCTAATATTCAGCTTTTGCAAAAGGAAGAATCTCTGAGCAGCAGAGAGCGGGAGCTGGAGGCGTGTGCTGGTGAGCTGACGCGCACCACCGAGGCGCTGCAGGGCGCCCGCCGAGAGTCCTGCGGCCTCAGGAGGGACCTCGAGGCGCTGCAGCAGCAGCTGCTGGAGCTGCAGGCGCAGAGGTACGGACGTGCTGGCCAGGACGAGCCGCGCTCGCCTTTCCCCCAGGCTGCTACTGCCTGCCCACTTCTGTCTTTGGGAAGAGTTGAAATGTGTAGTGAGCTGACTGAATGGTATGACCATGTGGATGTGCACGCCAAGCTTGTATTTCTTTTCAAGCCAATCAAAGTAGTAGTTGTTTAGGATTTTGTAAGCTCGTTATGATTTCTCTTTTTTTCGTAGTTTGAATGCTTAACTGTCACCTGTTTTTGGAGAATGTGTAATCAAGCAGTGGCTGGTTTTAGGACTAGAAAATCTTGTTGATGTTGCCTCGTCCATTTTCATAAGAAGCAGAATTATCTGCTAAAGATTATTTTTCTGGAACAGTATGTCACTTTTTTTTTATTCTCTTTCTGTGAAGAGATGAACTAATGACAGCTGAGACAAATGCAGAAAATAAGATCACTGCTCTGGAGTTAAGAGAACAGGAGCTACAAACTGTCATTCAGCAGCTTTCTGTAGACTTGCAAAATGTAAGTTTGAGTCAAGTGAGATTTGATTCAAAGAGCTCCTTGTCTGCAGAAGTTAGATTCGATACCAGTTGTGTGTTATGGAAATGTAAGTTTCAAAGCAAGTAATTTCTCAAAACTTTTAGGCTCGACTTGCTGGTTCTGGTTGTGAGAAGAGACTGGAAATGTTACGGGTGGAGCATGAATCTCTGAAGGTGGAATATGAACAAGACAAGCAAAAGGTTAAGTGTTTTCAGATGCATCTGCTGTTGGCTGGTGTAAAGGTGTACGCTTGAGTAATGCACTGTGAGTCTGAAATTTGGTGTCTAGATAGTGTTTTGGGATCATACTGTGTTTTAAAATAGGACTTTTTCTGGTGGTGCTTTTTAAAGTCAAACTGTAATGGATTAGCTGAAAGCTTCACTACAAAAAAGATTCTGTGATTTCATGTTCCCACAGATGACTCTTGAATTTGCTGAGAGAAGTAAACTTGCTGAACAGCTGCAGGAAAAAGTGTTGTCTTTGGAAAATAAGCTAGAAAGAAATCTTTCAGGGGATGAACATGTGCAGGAGCTACTCAAGGAGGTAATTACGTATTTATAGACAGCTTAAAAGTGCAATCTTAGTGAGTTTTTTTAGGACGTACGTTACTTGTCACACATGGAAAGAATATATGATAATGTAACACAGGCTCCTTTGTCCCTTCAGTATATATTGGCATTCGTAATCTTAATTTTATCGTCTCCAGGGCAATGTGATCTGTGGAGGCATTATGCAGTAAGCACCAAACTTGCTGTTTCCCCACATCGAAATAACTGTTCTGGTTTAGTTTGACATTATTAATGAAATATAAATGAAAATCTTAATTTAAAAAGATCTTATCTCTTTGTCCTTCCTTCCTCTTGTTTGTCTCAACATAATCTTCAGAAAGCTGCTCTTGAGCAGAAAGTGGATGAAACCAGGCAGCAGATACTAACAGACAGAACACTCCATGCTGAGATGGTGAAGCGATTGGAAACACAGGTATTGCTTTTTCACTGCAAATTCCTGTTGTTTTCGGCCTCTTTATGCCCTGTACCTGCTCCCCTCACTGCACTTGTGCTCTCAGCCAAAGGTGATAAATGTGTCACATTTAGGCTTCAAAGGCAAGTCTAGTAGATCAATGTCTCGGGTCATCTCCCCACCACCAGTGCTGGAGAAGGGCCCAGAGCTTCTGAAGGTCGAGATTTCATGCACGGCTTCCCTGGCCTAAGAAACAACCAGCTGAAGTGCAGGTGTTGCTGGGGGCAGAGTTCTTAAATTGGTGCACGTCAAGTAGGCAGTCTCTGAACTATATGTGGTTTCATGGTTTTAATGCTTACCTTCTGCCTTCCCCTACTGGTTATCCCACATTCTGTACATTTTTTCTAATAATGTAGGTGCCAATGGATAAGGAATTTAATGTATGGTTATATTTTAGAATAAAGAACTGGAACAAAAACTACAGATTGCAACAGAAGCATTGAAAAAGGGCGAAGAAGCAGCTGCTGAGCAGGATCTCAAGATGCAGAAGCTGGTGAGTATGCTGCATGATGTTTCGTTGACCAGTAGCAGATCAGTCTTCAGCATCCCCAGAAACAGTCATTTCTCTGTTCGTTGTTACCCAAGTGGTTTCCTGCTGTTTGTCTCCTGAATGAGTGTCTGTATATGGACACATGGTGCTGTTCCAAAGGAGTGTTGCTTCAGTTTGAGTGTGTCTCACAGAATGGTGTCCGATTCTTGTCAGGGCTTCAAAATACTATTTAACATAGTGTTCTTTATTTCCCTTAAGCAAACTGATCTAGAAGACGTGAGAAGTAACCTACAGCAACAGATTTTAAGTGAGAAACATCAGTACGATCAGAAAGTTACTGGGCTGGAGTCTCAAATTGCTGCTCTTGAAGCAGCCTGGGAATTTGATAAAACAGCTTCTCAGCACAAGATTGTAAGTACGGAAACTGTTCAGTGGGCTGTGTGAGTCTTCTTCAGAAAATGATTCTAATGCGGCTTGTAGACTTTACACAGTCTGAATGTTCTTATTCAGAGCTCTTAGCATTATAATAGAAGATCTCTTACTTTGAGAAACTAAATGTGAACAAAGCATTTGATGTGTTTAATTGTTTAAACAAAGCATTAGTGTAATTGTTCTTAGTATTTAAGCACTCTTTATTTTACAGAGCCAGTTGGAAAAGGAGAATGAAAATCTTAATGGAAGCAGAGAAGAGTATGAGAACTCTTTAAAAAAACAAGAGTCTGAATTGAACAGGCTAAAGGTAAGGGCTTGATGGGCCTCTTACATCAGTTCTGTGCAGATAGCTGCAGTGAAACAAAGCAGCAACTCTCATTTGGAAGCGTAAATCATTGTGTGTTAGAACACCCATAAATTCTAGCTGCTAATGGATTTGGATTTGCAGATGAGACACTGACTTGATTTTAGTTGTTTCAGGTAACCTCTGAATTATTTTTGGTTTGCAGAATGAACTGAGCAGCAGAGAGACTGTCAGTGTCGAAATTGCCAAAGCATTGGAAGAAACACGAAAACAAAGAGAGGAATTACAACAGCAGGTTGGTTAATACCAACAGTCTAAAATGTATTTGGGTGCTCCCCACCTGTCACAGACCAGACTAGATTTGGACTTAATTATCCTAATAGTCAGGAACATTAATCAGAATCTTAACCTCAGCATGCAAGACAGCAGTGCTTGCCTCAGTAAACCTGGAACCTCAGGATGTAATTGCCTATGATCAACACGAGTTATTCCACTGGAGGGATGTAAAACGCTGCTGACTGCAAGGCTGAGGACGCTGATGAGTTTGTGGGCTTGAGTTACGGCAGGTTGCGGCAGTTGAATATGAACAACTGAGGGGAAGACCAGGTAGCAGCAAGTGGACACATTTGCTCAGAGTGAAGGTAACCAGCGCTGCAGAGCCTCACACGGCCGGCTCTGCTCCGTGCTGGTTTACAGCTGCTGGCTGTGGGACGGGCTGGGACAAGCACAGGGTATATGGGCAGCACAGGGGGGTTCAGCTCTTACAGCACATCAACTGCCGTGTCTTTTAATGAGGTCAGCATCAGGGAGGTGATGCCTTCTGTGAGTCTCTGGATAGATCCAACATCCACGCTGTAACGCTGATGCTGCACAAACCACTTTTCAATATGTTGTGTTGCCTGGCACGGAGCCCAGGCAGCCCAGTTACAGATACCGGCCACTGCCATCGTCACCGATACGAACATCCCTCTCCAGTCCTTCCCACAAAAAAACATTCTGAACCTCTGAGCGATGCTGAAATCTTTCAGTGCTCTCTTCTGGTTTTATGTCTTTAATGATGTGTGTTTGTTTGTTTGCCTGCTTTGAAGGTTTCACATCTGGCTTCCTTAATGGAGGAAAAAGACCAGCTGATCGCTGAAAAATGTGATACACTTCTGAAACAGAAGGAAGAACTAAACCAACTCAGTCAAGGTTAGACCAAACGAGTCTGGTGTATCCCAGACAGCTTTATCCAAGTACAGTCTCTAGTTCTGAGCTTGCCTGTCTATAGAATGTAATAATTCTAGATTTCTCTTCCATATTTTATCTATTAGAATTTTCAAAATCTTGTATCCTTCAGTAACAATTGGACAGTCTCTCCACTGTGTTCTTAAAACCACTTTTTAAATCAAAGTGTTATGTTTATACACCATAAAATAACAAATCTTGCTATACTTTCTGTAAATGATTGTTTTGTGCAAAACACATGAAATAAATGATGCAGAACAAAATCTGCTACTTCATTGCACCACTAAAAACTGCATTTGCTCGAAAGATTATTTATAGTCTCAAAGAGCAGCTGAAAACTGATATCCCAGAGTCATACTAAATAACGAAGTGCGGTATCTTCACTCAGTTCCTGACACCTCTGTGTTTCTCTCCTGTGTTGCTGTTATTTAGAAGGGGAGCAGAGCTGCCAGCCCCCGTTGCACCATTGCCTGCCTGGCCGCGTCTCGGTGGCCGTTTGTGCCAGCAACCAGTTGTGCTCGCGGCTCAGCCCCAGGGGTTCCTGTGCAGCTGTGGCTCAAGTCGCAGAGTCTTTTGGTGGGGTCTGTTAGAGCAGGAATAATTGATAACTCTGTTGTTAAGTATTAAAATCACACTGACTTTCAGACATGTAAGCTGCTCCTTTGCAAAAACGTGCATGTGAGCTTGGGTGGTTTAAATTCTGTCTTTCTGTCTTTACAACAGAGCAAGGCAGAAAGGTCAGGATTTACTGTCACTGTAACTTGCTTTGTTGAAGAAAAATACTTAGTAACTCCCATTTGATTCAGTAGACTGATGCTATGCAGGTCTCTCCTTTCTCAGATCGTGAAGCTGTCTTGCTGCAAATGCGTCAGCTGCAATCTGACATGGAAGCAAGTAGCAGCCGAGCAGCGGAGAAAGAAGAAATGGCAAGAAGGGAAATCGATGAGCTAAAGCTGCGGGTACAGGAGTGCCTGTTGACCAGAGAACATGAGAAAAACGTGAGTGGAGTTGTAAAGCTGATCTGTTCACACTTCTCAGGAAACGGGCGCATGTGCAGGAGACCCCAGTTGTGTTGTGCTGGCGGTACCTGCTGGGAGCTCTTCACTCTGACAACTTGCTCGTGACCTGGAACACCAGCAGTGTAGGCCACCAGTATCATTCGTTCCCTGTCTTCCTAAAGAAAGCTGTTCCTGCCAGATCTACAACTGGTTTATGAAAGACAATGCCTTATTTTATTTGACTCATGAAATGTCCTGAGAGAACCATTATGAAACCAATGAGACAGAGACCAAAAAGTAGTAAGCAGGGCAGAGAGAGATGTAGCCAGCTAGATTGCCACTAATGCTTTCTGGTTTAAAAAAGCAACGACCACCACCCTGCCACAGAAACAACAACCAAAAAGAAGTCTTGCTTTCTCCCTGGGGAGTGTTACTGTGCTGCAAATGTCATGATATCTCTGCAGTTTGCTCTTTTCATTTTTTTAGGTTTCAGAACTAGAGGAATCGATGGGAGCCTTGAACAACAACCATTTCCATTCTCCAGGAAACCGTGTGGTGGAGCAGAATGGAGAGGTGGCAGCTGCAGACATCATGCAACTTCAGAAGGACAACAGAGAGCTGGAACAGCAACTTGCTGAGAAAAACAAGGTGAACTGAAACAGCTGTTAGTCTTTTCCCTTTTAATTAAGAAGCCTAATAATGTTGCTGCCCATGCTGCAGCCTTAGAAGGACAAGCTTACCAAAACGGCAGACCCAGTCTGAATCCAGGATTCTGTGAGCAAACTTTTTTTCCCTCTGGATTGTACAAGGCTCTAGCAACAGTGGATAAAAACTGCAGCCAGAATTGTAGGAATCCTTATTTAGTTGGAGGAAGGATGCACCAAATAATACAGTTTCAGGTTTCCTGCAGAGCCCTTTTGTGTGAATTCAGGTCACTCCACTGTGCTGTCACATGCCTGCTAATGTGTGCAGCTGGACAGGCAAGACATTCAGGTTGCTTCTTCAGAGCTGTCAGCATTGTGCAATGATTGTTTCATTAATTATACGTGTTAGTCATGGGTTTTTCCAGGTACCTGTGGGTCAAAATGTGTCCTGACGGTGAATACTGTGTCAACACTATCCTTTGCTCTGCTTACAGATGATAAAGCAGCTACAGCAAAGGATGATGGAACTCAAGAAAACCCTCCAGAAAGAGCTGGTAAGGGTTAGGTTTGTTCAGTCTCTTCAGCTGGCACTTACTGACAGTTCCTTGCACTCCTAATTCCAAAAGCTTGACTACTAGCTTGAGTGTCATTTTTGTACTAGGGATGTCTGCAGCTTCCTTGTGTTTGCAGGTTTGGTGAACCCTTAAATGAAGGAAATACTTTATTCTGGATCATTTATTGAATGAATGGTGTGACAGGGAGCCATCCCCACTCAGCTCTTGCAATGGAGAATTGGAGCTATAGCAGACCTCTGTGTGGGAACCTTTAATACATTTCCGTAGAGGGAACAGCTGAGGTTTGATTGCTGCTTTGCTGCCATTCAGCGAAGTTTTACCATGGGAGTGATATCTGCCCCAGGGAAAGCTTCCCTTAAATCCCTCTTAGAACAGACTTCCTCTCCAAGAAAAAACTATTCTATAGGTTTTAACATATTCTGATGTTATTTTTGTTCTGAGCTTGAAAAATGTTTTAGAGAAAGCCCATATTTGAAAGGCACAGAGCAGCTTAGTGACAAAAGAAAATGATCAGGTGATTGTTTCTGCCATGGAGCCTGTTCCATGCTGGTTTGGGTAATGTCCACGTAATGCTATCAGCAGTTGGCGTCTGTCCTGGAGTGTGGGGAGAGGTGAGGGCTCTTCTCTGCCATGGTCCCGTGCAGGATGAGAAGCTGGTTCTGTTGATGCCCAGGTTGTACCCACCTTGTGGACATGTCCCTCTGTGTTAGATGTCTTGGACCCAGATCCTCTCCCAGCATCAAGCTGACAGAATGTAGAATGTACTTCTCTTTTTTTTTTTTTAGAAAATAAGGCCTGACAGTGAGGTACCTGAAGTACGTGAAAAAGCAAATTCTGAAGTGCCTAATGCTTCTGTGACTGTCACAAACAACTCTGATTTAAATGACTCGAGGGAGATAAACTTTGAATACCTTAAACATGTTGTACTAAAATTCATGTCCTGCCGGGAATCTGAGGTAAAGATGTACATGTACCTTCTCTTTCCAAGTCAGTCTCTCTCTAGAAACTGCCACCTTCTATGCCAGTTCTATACTTTTACACTTAAAAAGTTGTTGTCTGATTTAGCACAATGAAGCAAAATAGCTAACAGTGTTATGAACTAAAGGAAAGGGAAGTGTGGATTTTAAAGAGTTAATTATGTCTGGAACTTAAAAATCTGAGACCTAGACCACTCGCTATTGGTCTGTAAGACGTAATTCCTTGTGCATTTGGAGCTCCTTCACATTCTCCACATTGTGTCAAAAAACGGTAAAAGAAGTCTTGCCGACAATGTGCTTTGCTTAATTGCAAGTCAGTGGGCAGGATCGAGAAATAGTTGTGCAACTCCACAGTATCCCGAGTGCTTGACTCCTTTACTAATTCTGCATTGTGTACCCCATTTAGAACATTAGTACTACAGAGTTAATACAGTGGAGTGTATGTTTTAAACGACATCATCTTTCCTGCCTACAGGCTGGTTTGATCAACTTTTCAAAGCTTAAAAAACCCAGGATGCCACAGGAGCCAAGCTGCTTCTCTCTTCTAACTAACTAGGCTCCCCATTTGTGTTCTTTCCCCAAAACGCACACCCATGTTAAAGAACAGAAAGCCAGGCAGCACAGACAGAAGAAATCAGGTACAGGCCATCCTGGCCTGGTGGAAGTGGGGAGAATGGAAAGCTGCTGCTCTGCGCAGTTGTGACTAAAAATCTGTGACCAAACCCGCAGAAAAACTGCTGCACCATAGTCCAGAATGTAGAGCCCGAGAGCATCATAAGCAACAAAACACTGTGGTTTCTTTCAGGCATTCCATCTAATTAAAGCTGTATCTGTGTTACTGAATTTTTCACAAGAGGAAGAAAACATGCTTAAAGAAACTTTGGAGTACAAGGTAAGGGCTCTGTTCCACTTTTGCTCTCTAATGGGACTCCCAGCACACGGAATGAAAATTCTTGGGTGCTGGGAGATCATGAAAAGTATCTTTCCCAAATGTTGGCTACAATAATAAATGTAATTTGTTATTAAAATGGTAGCTAATCACATACATGTCAAAAACTGTGTATTGTGCTTTCCTGTCCCAGATGTCGTGGTTTGGGTCCAAGCCGTCTCCGAAGGGCAGTATCCGGCCATCCATCTCCAGCCCAAGGACACTGTGGCCTTAAGGGAACCTGAAGATGGGCAGTCAGCAGCCAGCTGCTTTTTTCTGTGAAAAGAACGCTGAACACGCTAATTCAGGTGTGTCTTAATCACTGTCATTGCAGTATTTTGTACAAGAACTGACACTGTTTACAGAGCTAATACTGTGCAAGGAGAGATTTTCACTACGAACTGAAACACGTTTTCTGCGTTGGCTGTGGGGACTGTTGGCTCGATGGTCCCTGCTGGAGGTCGGCTCCTTGTGCTCATGGGTCTGGGTTCCTTGGCACCAAACGGTGCCGTTCACCAGCTGACACCGGTGCTGGCGGTTCCGGCTTCTGCCCCGTGTGGCCATTGGGACGGTGGTTCAGCCTCTGTCCTGCGGTGCTGAGCTGAGCGGCTCCGGCACAGGGAAGCTTCCCTGTCTCGCTGTGCAAAGTAAGCCATGGAAAAACCATGTTGGCAGCACTATATTGAGTGTTTGAGAGATTGAAAAGCTTTTTGAAGAACAGGAACAGGAGCTTTAACCAAAAAAGAAATCTGCCTTGCCTTGTTATACTGACATAACTAATAGTTCGCATTTTTTCATATCACTGTGTAATTTAAGGTGCATATATCCTGGCCTGCAGTCCTGAAGGCTGCATGTTGATGATGATTATTTAATTTGAGAGCACAACTTTAGAGTTGTCTGATTTTACTTTTCTTAAAGAAAAATAATATTTAAAATGGTCTTAATTATAGTACCTAATACTCAGTCGCCTTTAAAACTAATCTGTTAGCCTGTACCATAGGTTGTTAGCATTGCGAAGAAGGGGTAGTAAACCATTTTAAATTTTTAAAGCTGAATTCCAGGTATTGTAAGTGCACACTGAGAATGCCTTTTATTTAAAAAGAAATAATAATCTAGTGACAAAGGGTGAAGAATATTGGTACTAAACAGTTTGATTTTTTTTTTTTTTTTCCTTCTTCCAAGCCTGCTAGCAGCAAATCTTCATAACCGGTATCCCCTCTTTGGGTGTGGTTTTCTGTACTTCAAATGCTGAAAAACTGTTATGACCATGTTGCGGTCCATTAACCTTGTCCTCACTACATGGTCAAAGAAACGCTGCTCATGAGGTTTTCGGTTTTGAGGACAAAATTCAACTCTTCATGAATAAATCTTGGTGCCAGCAGCTTGCTTCCCTTCCCCCTTAAGAGGACCAAGGTGGCACTTGCCTCAGAGCAGAACCACAACTTTGCCCATAGTTATTGATACCACTGTGAAACCAAGATGAAAATGGGCAGCAGCAGTAAGTCTGACTTCTTAAAAATGGGATGTACTTTCAAAAAACTACATATGTGTGGAATTCAATGAGCAGGCTGCGATTCTAGTAATTCTCTTAAACGAGGTTTGTGCTACTAATGATACTTTTATTAAATATATTCAAGCAAATTGAACCTGTCCTGTAGTGGAGATGTGGTCACCGTCCAGGTTTTTAACGTTGCTTTGCCGTCGGGGTCTGGGTGACCTCGTGGCGCTGGAGGTGTCGGTCCGGTGAGGTCGGGTATGGAGCGGTGAACGTGCTGAGACCTGGCCCTGAGCTGCCTCCAGACACAGGTCCTGGCAGCAGGTGACCTGCGCACCGGTGACACTCCTCACTTTAGCGCTGTTGTATTTATTTGAAGTTAAGAGAACCAGCAGGATTTTTCTAGTATGGTCAAACTTGTCCAAACACGGTCTTTAGTAACCGGACCCATGGCGCAGCATGGAGGGGTGTGTGGGAGGAGTACAGCTCTGCTCTAATGGGTAAACAGACAATCCAAAACCAGATTTAGATCGTTTGCTTCTCTACTGAAACAAAGCAGGAGCAGGGTAACCGTGTTGGTTCTGGGAAGGCTTTATTCTCTAAGGTCCTTTTCTTTAGCGTGTCCCTTCGCCCTGGCCTGTTTCTGAGGGGTTCCCTCTGCTCTCGCTCATCCTGCTGAATGACTAATCGGTTTGTGTTGATCCTGGCTTGAAAGGTTACTGCTGAACAGCAGGAAAAGCAGGACAGGCAGCCTGGAACAGAGGGACAGAATCTTAGTGCTGTGTTCACTTACACAACTTCAGTTTAAGATCCCAAAGCTCATACAGGATCAACTTACCGTAAAGGAGTTCTTAAGGGTTGAATTTTCCTCATATATCAGAGCAAGAACGGTCTGTATACATGTATTAAAAAGCTAATGCACTTTCCCTTGTATACATAATCCTTTCTATGGCCATTGGATTTCTTTCCTTCTATGCTGTAAATATGGATTGTATTATGAAACACTATGAAATTCGTGGTGCAATACATTTTGGATCAAAACCCCAATCTTGCTTTCTTTCTCGTTATAGTTCTGGTTATCTCTACTTGGACGCTGTAGCTATTTAAAATTGAGAGAGCTTTAAAGTGTGACCCAAACCCCACTCTGCCGGGTGTGTCAGCTGCTGCCGTGGGGCGGCACCCCAGGGACGGACCGAGTCCCCAGGGACGGGCCCAAGTCCTCCTGCCGCGGCTCCGCTGCACCGGGAGCAGCCGCAGGAACCAGGATGGAGCAGCATCACAGGCAGGTTCCTTACCCAGGGACATGGAACAGCCCCCACTGTCCCCAGGGCGCTGGGGACAGCCATGGTTTGAACAGAGCAGGGATAAAACATCTGTGTCCTGACTCGAGGGAGGCAACTCATTTTGCTTTACGCAAGTCTGTCAGAAGGTGAGGACACACTAACACATAAGTTAATAAGTTCTGAAGTATTTTCTTGACTTTCTAGGATGGACAAGAATATAAAAATCAAACCATGGGTGATTATGTATTATATTTATATTTACTGCATCTTAGCAGCCTTGATTGGAACAGCTGAGCTTGGTCTCACTCCCTACAGCCCACATAGCCGGATTTGGAGACAAATTCTCTGAACAGTTGGAGTTAAGAGCATTTATGCAAAAGTGGACACTCAGAATTGGTGTATTGCTGGCCTGCTTTTCAATAAGAGTCAGGCTTAGATTTAGCAAAAAATAAATGACTTAACTCGCGATCCAAGAACTTTATTAATGCAGCAGGCACTTTGCAATGAAACCAGCCCCACAGTCCAGTTCATCCTTCGACCCCATGCACAACCCGCCAGCCTCACCAGCGCTTCTCCCGCCCCGGCGCTCAGGCTCCTCATGTAAGCAGCACACGCAGGGTCTTGTGTCACCACACCTGGATAAAGCAGCATCTGGAAATATCTGTTTGCTTACAGGAGAATGTCTCAGCTCCTGTATTTGATGGTCGGAATATGCAGGAATACCTCTGCCCTCCCCCACCTCTAAGGTTAAACACATTCCGAGAGGAGGTTTCCACAGTATTTCAATAGATTGCGATCTCTAACAAAGATGGACCAGTCTCATTTCAGCTAATTCCTTCTTCCGAGTCCAGAACTGATCATGGTCTTGGTTCAGTTTCCAGTCCTTTAAACAGTCTTTCTGGCTGTCAAAACTCTCACTATGGAGCCGAGTCCACCAACTGCTAATGCCTGCGGGGACAGAAAAGGAGAGCGGTGTTACAGAGTCACCTTAAAACAACAGGCATCTTAAAACAACAAACATGTTCAATAACAGAAGAGTATGTGGCTTTTCTCCAAAAACTTTTCATACAGAGGCAGCTTGGGCTGTTCTACCTTGTCCTACCTCTTTTTTGCTCTCAAATCTTTAAAGCAGTTAATTCATGAAAATCTGTTTTCTCTGCCTCTGAGCACGCTGCACATCTTACTGGTCATGCCAAAGAGCAGCACAGGAGCACAGCTCTAAACCCTGCCTGGCCCGATCCAGACCCGCCTTGTTCCTTTCAGAACAAACAGGACGAGATGCTTTTCGTGAGCCTGTGTGCTCCGAGCCCAGTCATCCTGCCAGTTGGGGTAGGGCTGGGTAACGTCACCCACCTGTGGTTACCTGAACACAGCCGCCAGTGGAAACAACAGGAGGAAAAAACAAAAACCCAACAAGCAGAAACATGTTCCTTGCTGTCCTGAGAAATCCATTCCTCCTCCCCGTCACTGTTCTGCAGAGCTGGTGACAGCTGCCAATGGCTGGACTCACTGCACAAGTTCATTCTTTACATATCGCAGGAAAAAAACCCGTAGTTTGTGAAGACAAGCCCGGTGTCCCCGGCAGCTGCAGGGCCGGCAGCACAGGGAGCTGCAGTCCCAGGGGAGCAGCGGCCACAGCCGCAGCCCGCGCAGCTGCGAGAGAGAAAGTCCTTTCACCCGGCACCGGGCAGCTGCTTCATGTGTCACAGAGGGAACATCGAACTCCCAGTGGCTGAGCAAACACATCCCACCCTCCCTGTCTGACCGCGGGCCCATCGCAGGAACGCGAGAACTGCTCCGGGCCGCAGTGGGATCTATTTGGGAATCTCAAAAGCCTCTCCTGTGCAAACTGCGCAGGTTTGCTCAATCCCGTCACCAAGCCATGCCAGGTGCTGCCGGCAGCGCTCTGCTGACACGAGCTGCCACGGAGCCTCCTGAGCCCCTCGCGGCCGAACACGCAGCGACAGGAACGCGGCTGCTGTGCGTCACCCACCCCCGGCTGCGCTCCAGCTCCCGAGGCACAGAAACCACAACGCGTCCTCCAGCAGCCACTGCCCTGGCACCAGCCTCAAGCCCCCAGCTGCGGATAAGCCTGGACAAAGGCAAAGGCTTAACAAGTCCCAGCTCAAAGAGACCAACGACAACGGGAAGTGCCAGGGACTGTTGAGCACTGAGGAGGCCCCGCCACCATCTGCTGCTCTCGCAAAAGCACCGACCGTGACCGTGACCCTGCAGAGCGCGGCTGAGCCAGGAGAGCACCAAACGCACCTTTTCATGCCACTGGAGCAATATTGCACTGCTGTTTTCTGTTGGCTTTTCAAATCCTTTATAAATGTACTTCATTAACAAGTCAATGCTGTTCCTGTCCAAGGAGTTCACTGCTTGTTCTATTTCACTGCTTTTAAAAGACGTGAGGACCTTCAGCATCGTTCCCTGCGCCTGCTCCTGCGAGACACGGGGAGGGGAACAACGTGAGAACCGGCAAAGCTGAACCGAGCCCAGGACTCGTGTGGGCGAAGTGCTCAGAGGAGGGTGGGTCGGGGTGCGCGGCGGGGGAAGCGCTTTCCAGGGCGGGATTTGGGAGCGAGCACACGGGGAAAACTTAATTGCTGTGTCGCTCATTAGCGCCGATCGCGCCCCAGTCCCGCAGTCCCGCCGCCCCCGGCCCCGCTGACCTTCCCCGCGGGGCTCCGGCCGCTCCCCGCCGCGCTCCGCAGCGCCGCCAGCAGCGCCCGCAGCGCGTCCCCTCTGCGGCCTCGGGTCAAGGACTCAACGGCTCCGCGGGACGGCCCCGAATCCCGCGGTCACAGCGACACCGGCCCGGCGGGAGCAGCTTCGGGCCGCCCCCGCCCCGCCGACCCGCGCGGGATCCGGCCGAGACCGCGGACACGGCGGCTCCGTCCCGCTCCCGGGCCCGTCCCGCTCCCGGGCCCGTCCCAAAGGATATTGCCTCAGCAGCGCCTCCACCTCGGGGCCCGCGTCGGGCTCGGCCGCCGCCGCCTCCTCGGGCTCCTCCACGAACCGGTTCTCGTCGTACTGGTCGATGTCGAGACGGCGGAAGCGGGAGGAGAGCGTGCTGCGCGCCATGCCGCCGCACCGGAACCGGAACCGAGACCGCGCGCTGGGCCTGGCCCCGCCCCACCCCGCCGGCCCCGCCCCCTCCCCCGCCGGCCCCGCCCCCTCCCCCGCCGGCCCCGCCCCCTCCCCCGCCGGCCCCGCCCCCTCCCCCGCCGGCCCCGCCCCCTCCCCCGCCGGCCCCGCCCCCTCCCCGCCGGCCCCGCCCCCTCCCCCGCCGGCCCGCGCAGGGGGCGGAGCCGCGAGGGAAAGGGGCGGGGCCCCATGACGTCAATCACCCGGGGGAGGTTCGACTTCATTAAAAACACAAAGTATCTGAAAAAATCAGAACAATTATTTTAATGTACAAATCCGATCGCTGTAGCAGGTTTTCGTGGGTTTTTACCGGAATTCTCAGAAAACCAAAAAAAAAAAAAAGGGAGGGGACTCGGCCCCTCTGGCCACTTTATTTCTGCACCTAAAACCAGGGATGAGGCGCCAGCCGGGGGGACAGGGACACAGCTCGGGGCACCGCGGGCCCGGCGGGAACTTTGCTGCTGAAATTCCTTAAAACTTACCAAAAAAAGCTGAATCTCACACCGGGACCGAGCTGCTCCCCGTGCGGCACGATCGAGACACGGAAAACGTCTCGTCTAAACCCAGAGCTACACAAGGACTACGGGCGGGAGTACAAATTACAAGGACATAGTACAAATACTCTGAAATCATTCTAGGGTAGGGGAAAAAAAAAAAAGAAACTTGCTACAGACACCATAATACACAATAAATTTAGATAATTTAAAAATAAAAAAGGCAAGAGGCAGCATTTCAGCAGCAAAGTGCTCAATAAAAAGTATATTGTAGGGGAGGGTCCGGGGGCACAGCGGGGGCTCAGAGGAAATAGGGGGTGGTGGTTCGGGGGGGGATGACGCGCTCGGAGTCGGGGACCGCACGGAACAGCTTTGGTTCTCTGGTATTTACGTCTTTGAAGACCATGATTGACGCGATGTTCCCGCAGCGGTAGCAGTAATTGGGGGCAGACCAGACCGTCACCAGCTTCTCATCAAACATGAACTTATAGCCCTCGTGAACCAGCTGGTGCGCTCGGCAGATCAGCTTCAGGTTGTTGATGTGAACAAACTGCAAAGGGAAAAAGGAAAAAAGGCCAAAAGGAACGTGTGGGTTTTCCAGGAGCAGCTGCAGGTCACGGTGCCTGCCCCAGCACATGCACCTGAGGGGCTGGAGCAGCTTTTTCACTCTGTGCACTGAAAAAAGTGTTGGGGTTTTGAGGCCTGAGTGGTGAGAAACACCCAACAGCTGTGACACGTCAGTGCGTGCTACCCAAGAACTCTGCTCATCGCGTCCCAAAGCAACAGTCAAGAATTGCTAAGAAAAAGGTTATTTTTTTTTCTCCTACATCCTCTAAACAGTATCCTGCACCAACCCCAGTGACAGCCGCGAGCCTCGCTGCGTTACACTTCTTAAAAGTGAGGTCACAGTGACAGCATCCGGCAGCTTGGATGCTCCAGCACCTCCCAGAGTCTTCCCGCTGCGCGCGACGGCATCGTTACCTCGTTTGTGACCTTGGCGCCAAAGAGCCAACCCGCTCCTCGCGGGCTGATCGCCCACGTGTCCACGTCCTCGGGGTCTGACCAAACGAGGTCGCAGAAGGCGCCTTTGTGAGGAATTTCCTGATTACGTTCAATGGTGCGAATCTGATCAAGTGTCTTGATGTCTGGGGAGAGGCCGCCGTGCACACAGAGAATCTGCTCGTCTATTAACTGCAGAAGAAAAGACATGTGGTACAAAATCCTCGATATTTTAATCCAGCCCAGTGTGACCCTTAAAGGTCACGGAACCCAGAATTCCCAATCTAAGTGTTTTTGTGCTGTGGCACTGACACTTACAGCTGCGATTGTGAGCATGTCGAACACTTTGGTGCAGTATCTCCACGCGTTCGCATTTCCGTATTTGGTTTGGCACTCATCTGCAAAGCAGAGAATTGTTTTATTTGTAACAGATCGGAAGGAATTCAGGCAGGAAGCTCAAAGCTGCAGACGCACCGGGCGGTGCCGAGGAAATGGCCCCTCATGCCCCGTGGCTGCTGATGCTCCCGCTGCTCCCAGGGCTGGGTGGCTGTGAACTGACCCTGACGGAGCTCCCGGGGCTTCGACTGGCAAATTGCATCCAGGAGGACTGAGGCAGAACGTGTGAACCCAGTAGGGTGAGCAGGAGATGTTCTGAGCGCCAACGGGAGCTACAGGGCGTTGTTCAAACCTTCAGCAGGTGTTTCGTACGCAACTTGTGAACATTTGCACTTGCTCTTGTCGACACATTACCCAAAACAAGGTATGTTACAAGCCACAGTCTTTGTGGCAGGTGTTACATATTTTCCAGGATTTCCTCGGGTTTTATCAAAGCCTCACAAAACAAAAAAGAAGTTTCCAAGGAATTTAACTCCCTCAGTTTTTCAGACAGTTGTTCTGCTGCTGATTTGTTGCCAGCGGCATTTGCCCAGATGCTCGCTGCTGACAAGAAGTGACTTCCACAGCAAACTCTGTGTGTGCCACTGATTTTAGCTACGCTGAAACTTAAGGGGAATTACAGCAACATCATGACTTGTGTAAAACCTTTCACTACAAATACCAAAGCACATTCTGTGTAAATACACGTGCTGTCTCTAAAATTGAAAGTGGTACCAAAAGCCAAACAGAAACCCCGGATGCTAGAGAAAAAGAACAGCAAGATCTGGACTAAACCCCGTTCTACTTCAGGACCATGAGGATCATGTTAACAAACGACAACATCTGGGTTTTTCTGAGCCCGCTGCCCACTCGGCCCCAGGCAGCGCTGCCTCCAAAGCCGGTTTCCCAAGTGGAAGATGCCGAACGCATTTGTGGCACGTTAGTCCCACTCAGAAATTGTTTGGATACTCACCATAAAATCCGTACACTTGTGTGATTTGCCGGCTCTCGTGGTTGCCTCGTAACAGCGTGATGCGGTCAGGCCACTTGGCTTTCAGTGCGAGAAGGTAAGTGAAAGTCTCCAGACTGTAATAGCCTCTGTCTACAAAGTCACCCTGCAAGTCACAATAAAGTTCGTGAATGGAGAAACGGTCAAAGGGAAAAAAAAAAACCCACAAAGTGACAAATCCATTATTAACTTCTCATGGTGCATAAAGAGACCTGATGCTGAAGGGAAGGCGGGACCTGTGTGATCTATGAGAACTTGTTCTGTGGCCACTCAGAGATTCAGGTTTGGCCACCACGCTCACCAGAGCTGCGCAACACGGCCCAGCGTGACCCATCGGACCCCCCGGCTGCGGCACCGGCACGGCGCTGCCCACGGCACCGGCACCGGCACAGCAGTGACTGTGGCACCAGGACAGCTCTGCCCACGGCACCGGCACCGGCACAGCAGTGACTGTGGCACCAGGACAGCTCTGCCCACGGCACTGGCACCGGCACAGCACGGCGCCAGCACAGCTCCTCCCGCCCGTGCCGCTTCACACCACCCAAGTGACGCTTCACACGACAGAACCGTCTGCAGCCGAACGGCGACCGCAGCGCTCGCAGGCCGGGGCTGGAGCTCAACCAGCGCATCGGGTTTAACTCTGAACCCATTTTTCAGCACCTGCCGAGGGGCGGCCCAGCGCACCCACCATGAAGATGTAGTTGGTGTCGGGGACCTGCCCGCCCGTCCGGAACAGCTCGCACAGGTCGTAGAACTGCGGAGAGAGGAGACGCGTGAGGGCGGCGGGAGCGGCCCCGGGGCTGCGCTGCGCCGGGCACCGGGCGGCGGGCATGGCCCAGGGCGGCGGGCACGGCAGCGGGCAGCGCGGCGCTCGGGGCCGCCGCCGTTACCTGCCCGTGGATGTCCCCGCAGACGGTGACGGGCGTGGACACGGGCTGCACGTTGGACTCCTCCAGCAGCAGGTCGCACACGTAGTCGCAGAGGCGCTGCGGGAGGAGAGCGCGTCAGGCCGGGCCGGGCCGGTCCCCCCCCCCCCGCCCGCGGCCGCACCTTGAGGTCGTTCTCGGGCAGGTACTTGCAGAGCCGCGCGATCTCCACGTACTTGTCCAGGTCCAGCGGCGCCATCTTGGACGGCGGCTCGGGGCCGGAAGCGGGGCCGGAAGCGGGGCCCGTGACTTCCGGGGAGCGGCGCGGGCCGCCGACGCCAGCGGAAGCCCGGCGCACTTCCGGCGGGCGCGGGCCGGAAGGCGGCAGCCGCTTCCTGCCGGGGCCGCCCTCCGGTGCGCGGGGTCCCGGCGCCATGGGCCCGCGGGCGCTGCCGCTGCTGGAGCCGGGGCGCCGCCCGCAGCCGGGCAGGTGGTGAGTGGGGCGGGAGCGGCGGCCCGGCCCGGCCCGGCCCGGCCCGCGCTCAGCGCTGCCCTCGCTCTCCGCAGGTACCGGCTGGCGCCGCGCGGTGAGCGGCCCCGCGGGCGGGTGGGGCACGGCTGCGTCTTCCTGCCCGGCGGCCCCGGCCGCGTCCTCCTGCTGGGCGGCGCCGACCCCGCCGGCGCCTTCGCGGACGCGCACTTCGTGGAGCTGGGTGAGCGCCGGGACGGACCGGGGGGAACGGGGCCGGGCCGGGGGGAACGGGGCCGGGCCGGGGGGAACGGGGCCGCTGCCGACCGCGCTGTCCCGCCCGCAGGCGCGCTCCGCTGGGCCCCGGCTGGCTGGAACGGGCTGCGGCCGCGTTACGAGCACGGCACCTTCCTGCCCACCGCCTCCCCGCGTCTCTGGGTCTTCGGTGGCGCCCACCCGGCGGGGAACCGGAGCTGCGTCCAGGTGCTGGACCTCGGTGAGTGCCTGAAGAGCTGGCGGGCCGGGCCCCCAGCCCCGGAGGTTCCCCTGGAGCTTGGTGTCCGTGCTTGCCCTGGCCGTGGGACGCATGGGGCTCGGTGCCGGCTCCGGGGCTGCAGGAGCTGTGGGCAGAGCCACTGCCAGGCTGCTTTGTGGTGGCCGTTGCTTGGGAGGGGAAGTGGAGGGTGTTTTCTGTTATTATGTTGATTAATTTATTAATCAAGTGTCTTAATTAGAAATAGGAACCTGGGAGAGTCCCCAGGTGAGCGGAGTGCAGCCAGTGCCCAGGACGTGTCACACCTCCTCAGCAGCCATCGGGAACCGTCTGTTCGTGTTTGGAGGAGGAGATAAGGGAGCAGAGCCAGTTAAAGACCAGCAGCTTCATGTGTTTGACACGGGTACCTCTGGATGTGTAAAAGGCCATTTTGCTAAACGGTGGAACCCGTCCTCTGTTGAATGGCAGGTTTGCGTCTCGGGTTCACTCCCAGGCGTGGAAACATTGGGTTCCTGCTTTGGCTCTGAGTTGGAGTGGATGGGTGGCTGTTCCTCGCTGTTGATGTGCATTGATCTTTATGTAGTCACTGGGAATTTGAGGCAAATTGGCAGCGTAAAGCTCTGGGACAAGGAACGCTGTGGGAGATGGTAGTGGTTTGTCACGTTTCCCCATAGCTGGTTCCTTTCCATGGCGGCATCGTCCTGTGCTGCTCCTGTACTGTCAGTTGTCCTGCTCGTTCTTGCAGCCCTGTGTGCACCCAAAAGGGTTTGAATTAATCCATCCTAGAGGTGCCCAAACAGCATACAGCTCCACCGCAGAGCTGGCCTGCGCCGGCACCCAGCACGTGCTCCCCTCTGCCCCTGCTGGAAGCGCTTCCTTGGGAAGCCTCAGAGGGCTCTGTGCTTTGCAGAGCTTCCAGAGTTTTCCTCCTAACGCATCGTGCTCCTATTTCCAGCCACTCTAACCTGGTCCCAGCCAGATACTCGTGGTGATCCCCCCTCTCCTCGGCACGGACACGTGGTGGTTGCAGTTGGGACCAAACTCTTCATACATGGAGGTTTAGCTGGTGATGTTTTTTACAATGATCTCTTCTGCATTGATATAAGTAAGTACAGATATAGGTAGAGCAATAGCTGTTGGGTGATGTGTTTTGGGTTTGGGGACCGTTTTTCTAAAAGATCAGTTCTTAATATTACCACATTTGTTTAAAACAGCAAAACCCATGGGTTTTTTATAATGCCTAACCATAGACGTGTTCCTTTTCTCCAACAGATGACATGAGATGGGTTAAGATACCAGCCACTGGTGACGTCCCGGGAGGACGGGCATCTCACTCAGCAGCTGTGTTTAAAGACCACATGTACATTTTTGGCGGAATAGGCCCAGATGGGGCACTGGACACTATGTACAAGTATCACACAGGTAGGGAGGCCTCTCATTTGCCTAATGGTAAATGCTGCTGTGTTGGAAAATGCTTCTGGGCTTCATCCCCCAAGTAGTGTCATTGCACTGGAGTTACACCATGATGTTGAAAACTGATCTGGTTCCTGCTGTCATTGTCCCAGCAGCTTCTCAAGCCTCTGAAGCTGCATTATAGGACATGAGTTGTCTCTTTGCACTGCAGAGACGCAGCAGTGGACACTCCTGCAGTTTGACACCCCTCTGCCTGCCAGGAGGCTGGACCACGCCATGTGTGTCATTCCTTGGCGGGTTGGCAAGAGCAGGGACACAGGAGCTGTCACCCAGGAAGAGGGTGACAAGGCCAGCCCCCTCCAGAGGAGACAGGGTGAGGAGGGACATGCTGGGGACACCATCCTGCATCTGCTGTTTGTGTTTGGGGGGATGGACACGCAGGGGCAGATCTACCGGGACTGCGTGGTCAGCCTGGTGGAGTAGCAGCTGCACCCTGCGCAGCACCAGCCCTTTGCAGTGCTGAGGGACTAATTCTTCTTTGCAATAAACAGATTCTTGTCCTCAAACAGGTGCCACTGTGCTCACACCTGGGGGGCAAGGGCTTTCTGTACCGCTGCAGCTGTCTGGCTGCTTTCTGCCAGAAGAAACTCCTGTAAACACATAGAATGGCAAAGCCACAGCGTTGTCTGGAAACCAAGTTTTTTGGGGGGATGATTCAAGGTTTAACTGTCACTATTTTGAAAATGAGTGAATGAAAACCAGAAGGTGGTTCCCTACACTAGGGTAACATGAAGTGCTGAGTGGTTTTAAGGAGGTATTAGGGCAGGCACCACAACAGCTCCTGTGCTCAGTTCAACTCCTTATCTAATCCCGAAGATCAGACAATGATCACAGTCAAATAGAGACTGAGTTCCAATTAAGCTTTTTTTATTAGAAAAAAAAGTTTTAAAAACCCACACAACATTTATTGGGTGTAGACTAGCTTTCAGCCTTCAGAAAACCAGTCATTTGGCTCATGTAACACTCCCAAGTTCCTAAAATAGCTTTAATACTGTAGGAAATTCTATTTGTAGTTAAGCTGGTCTCCTCTCCCCTGCTACACCTTGCATTGAAGTTTGCATCAAACAGCTGCCACAGCTCTGACTGATCACTGGCCATACCCACTGCCCAGCTGAACCTCAGCATTTGGGCACAATCCCCACCCCACTTAGAACTGGCTGCTGCAATAAGGGAATAGAAAACACAAGCTGGAGCATAGTCCAGTGTAAATAACAAATTTATTGTGGTCACCTCTGGTAGAAAAGTTCTACACCAAGCTCACATGACCGAGTTGTTAAATAGAACACATCCACTGCCAGTACATCTAAACCCTTTTTGCACTGACACCCCTGCTGCCCTGCCCTCCCCAAACAGAGCGACTGCTAACGAAAAGCAGAATACAGCCACGTTGGGCTAGCGGTTCCAGCTCCACTCGCGAGTGAAGATTCAGAGTTACATTCCAAATTAAGAGTTCAATATTTTAAACAAGTGTTCCTGAGTCCAATATATACACACACCACATTCGGAGACACCAGTATCTACAACTCGTCCTTCTCCGCCGCTTCCTCTTCTCCTGGGGGAGGGCCCGCGCTGCCATAGAGCTTGCTGACAATTGGCTGAACAACTTCCTCCAGCTCCTTCTTTTTTGCTTTGAAGTCTTCAATGTCCGCATCCTGATGGCTCTCCAGCCACTCGATCTTTTCCTCTACTGCTTTCTCTATTGTTTCTTTGTCATCAGATGACAGCTTCCCACCCAGCTTCTCCTTGTCCCCAATCTGGTTCTTCAGGGAATAGGCGTAGCTTTCCAGTTCGTTCCGGGCATCAATACGTTCTTTAAGCTTCTTGTCCTCCTCTGCAAACTTCTCAGCATCATTAACCATCCTCTCAATCTCTTCCGGTGTCAGACGATTCTGATCGTTTGTAATTGTGATCTTGTTTTTGTTCCCAGTGCCCTTGTCCTCAGCTGTGACACGGAGGATTCCGTTCACATCAATTTCAAAGGTGACTTCAATCTGGGGGACACCACGAGGGGCAGGAGGGATTCCAGTGAGATCAAAAGTTCCCAGCAGATGATTATCCTTGGTGAGGGGACGCTCGCCTGGAGACACAATTAGATACAGGCACAATCAGAGATGGTTTCTTTCTTTCCTAGCTGTGTTTGTGCTTTGTGAAGCCATGAGCTACACACTTTGTCAAGGTAAGGCTTTAATTCCAACCTGACTCCTGTCTAGACATTCCTACAGCATCACCTCTTAACTCCAAAGGGCTCTTCAAGATAGAGCCATGGAAAAAGACATTTCAAAAAAGTTCTAGTAAGAGCTTTTGATGCAGGTCAAAAAACCTGATCAGAGCAGCTTCAGAGAGCTACTGCTACCAAGCTCTTCTCCATCAGGAGATTATCTGTAACCATCTACAGGTACCTACAGATTCCAGGTGTTACTCAGGCCACCACAGGTGACACTTACCTTCATAGACCTTGATTGTCACAGTTGGCTGGTTGTCAGAAGCTGTGGAGAAGATCTGAGACTTCTTCGTGGGAACAACAGTATTTCTTGGGATCAGTTTCGTCATGACACCCCCGACGGTCTCAATGCCCAGTGTCAGGGGACAGACATCGAGCAGCACCAAGTCACCTGTAAGAGCAAGGGAAGACTGACACGCTGCAACCTGGAAGAGGCCTCAGGCACAAAATGCCCTAAGGACTGGAAAAGAAAGTTCTCCTGCATTTGTCAGTAAGCAATACCCACTCCAGGCACCACTCTCTTAAGGTGCCAGTGAAGGTGTCATTACCTGTGTCCTGATCCCCAGAGAGAACGCCAGCCTGGACAGCTGCACCGTAGGCTACGGCTTCGTCTGGGTTAATGCCACGAGAAGGCTCTTTCCCATTGAAGAACTCTTTAACCAGTTGCTGTATTTTGGGGATGCGAGTAGAACCACCAACAAGGACAATCTCATCAATGTCGGACTTTTTGAGGTCAGAATCTTCCAGAACTTTCTGAACGGGCTTCATAGTGGAACGGAACAGGTCCTAGGAAGACAAAAAGAGGCCAGGACTGTAAGACAGTATTGCCATGTGCCTGGTCTCCAGATTATGCAGCCTTCGGGTACAAAGGACAACCACAACAGAGGAGGAACATCGGCTGGCTTGCGACCAGCCTGGATGAGACCTCAGCTGTCCTCAACGCACACCAGCCAGCCTGGCAAGGAGCAGCTGCTGGTGCTTTAGTGCAGGTGGAAGTTATTTATACTCCACAGTGCGGTGTCATAGCACAAAATACTGCACTTGACATATCTCCAACCTAGAGCTGAGGCAATGTAATTTTACCTTTCTAAACTTACCATGTTCAGCTCCTCGAACTTGGCTCGAGTGAGTGTCTCTGAGAAGTCCTCTCCCTCAAAGAAGGATTCTATTTCAATTCTAGCCTGGTGCTGAGATGACAAGGCTCGCTTCGCTTTCTCCACTTCCCGTCTTAACTTCTGCACAGCTCTGTTATCCTTCCTGACATCTTTTCCGGTTTTCTTTTTGTAGAGTTTGATGAAGTGTTCCATCACGCGTTGGTCAAAGTCTTCTCCACCCAAGTGAGTGTCGCCATTAGTAGCCACAACTTCAAAGACTCCATTGTCAATTGTGAGCAGGGAGACATCAAAAGTTCCACCACCCAGGTCAAACACGAGGATGTTCTTCTCACCCTCTCTTTTGTCCAATCCATAGGCGATGGCAGCAGCCGTTCTGCACAGGAACAGCCCCATCAGACACTGGCACTACCCTCCACCTCCCCTGCAGCACAACAGGTTAAAGCTACTTACGGCTCATTAATGATTCTCATCACATTCAACCCAGCAATAGTACCGGCATCTTTTGTAGCCTGGCGCTGAGCATCATTGAAATAGGCTGGCACAGTGACCACAGCGTGGGTAACCTGAATGAGGAGTAAGAGATACAATTTAGTTATAGAAATTTTGAGCAGCGCATAGCTTGTAAATAACCACAACAATGCTGATAACAAGGAGCCCATTGTTCTTTAAAGAGAGGTGAAAACCCCCCACCAGCAGCACTGATTTTAGGGTTGCAAGCCTAGTCCAGATTCAGCCCCCCATCTCTAGTTTTGTGAAGCTGCTGCTTTGAGTTCTCAGTAGTATCACACAATAACTCACTTTCTTTCCCAAGTAAGCCTCTGCAGTTTCCTTCATCTTTGTCAGGACCATAGCAGAAATTTCTTCAGGAGCAAATGTTTTTGTCTGTCCACCTCCAACATCAACTTGAATATGGGGCTTGGCTTTCTTTTCAACAACCTGAAAAGAACAACATACACTGTCTTATTTAACAATACACAGAACTAATTATTCCCGCCTGTCCAAGGGTTTCTTTCTCTCTGGAGACTAAGCAAAGCCTCTACATAACAAGATGTAATGCCAGCTATCAGAAGGAGCTGTTGTCTGCAGGCTATAGCCACGTAACAGCCCCCTACCCCTCCACGAGGTGCTCAGAAGGCACCATGATTTGATAGCATTGCCAGAGGAAGGCAGGCAGCACCCGCAGCCCCTCTTCTGACTTGACATGCGGGTCCCCCTCCCACCATCCACCCCTCCGCCTGCGGGGCTCACCTTGAACGGCAGGTACTTGATGTCCTGCTGCACGGAAGGGTCATTCCAGGTGCGGCCGATGAGCCGCTTGGCATCAAACACGGTGTTCTCGGGGTTGGACGTCAGCTGGTTCTTGGCGGCGTCCCCGATCAAGCGCTCCCCCTCGGGCGTGAACGCCACGTAGGACGGCGTGATGCGGTTGCCCTGGTCGTTGGCGATGATTTCCACCCGGCCGTTCTTGAAAACGCCCACGCTGCGGGACGGCGGAACCGTCAGGCGGCGCCGCGGCCCGCCCCCCCGCCCCGGGCCCCCCGCCCCCCCGCGCCGGGGCCCGGCCGCTCCCCACACACCAGGAGTAGGTGGTGCCCAGGTCGATGCCCACCACCGTGCCCACGTCCTCCTTCTTCTCCTCCTCGTCCGCGCGCGCGGCGCCCAGCAGCAGCAGCGCCCACAGGAGGTGCCTCATCCCGGCCGCTCGCCCTGCCGAGAAGCCGCCGGTCACAAAATGGAGGCGCCACGTGCGCGCCCGGCACCTGCGGTCCCCCCGCCGCCCCCCGGGCCGCCCCAGGCCCCGCCGGGCCCGCACCGCCGCCGCCGCACTCACCGCCACACCCGAACCGCCGAGCCCCAAACTGCCGCTGAGGGCGCAGGCCGCGCCGCCCGCCCTTATATACCTTCCGTTACTCCTTCGTGGAGGATCGCCATTGGCTGCAGAGCCCTCGCTGGAGCCTTCCTATTGGTTGGCTCCTACTAAGCTGGCCTTCCTTGATTGGTCACATTCAGGCAGCCCCCTCTGACATAAATGGCGCGCCCCCTTCTGCCATCCCATTGGTTCACCTCACCGGCGACGCGGGCCTATCAACAGAGAAGCGTGAGCCAAGCGGAGGGAGCTCATTGGCTAGAGAGGAGCTCATTGGCTGGGGGCAGCGTCATGGCGAGGCGAAGGCGGGGGGACGTTCTGGAAGTTTCCATGGTTACCGGGCCCGGGTGCGCCAGGGCCCGTCATGGCGGCGCGACGCGGCCCGCGCACCCTGGGGGCGGTGGAGGCGGCGGCGGCCCCGGGGCCCGGCCCTGGCCCGGTGCTGCACCCCTCTAGCCGAGCAGCGCCAGGCCCGGCGGGTCTCTGGAGGCCCCGTTAGCCCCGTGGGCTGCCCCTGGTGCTTCACACCGGGTCAGCTAGAGAGCCAGCGGGTGTCCCCAGGACACTTGTCACCACCCGAGTTGTGATGCCTCAGCACTGAGTCACCGCGTCCTCGCTCAGATGCAGCTCAATGTTACATCAGCCCTCGGCTGCTCGGGGTGGGAGCGCCACGGGCAGGGGACGGCGCAGACCCTGCGAGGCCCGGGCCGCCAGGTCACCCCGTTGCGTGGGCGACAGCCCCGGATGTGTCTCTGCCGCCCATTGGCTTAGACATCTGTGGATCGCGTATACACACGTGATCCATCTGCTCGTATGCAAAATGGCATTTTAAAGCAAAAATCTCAACTACACGAGTCTGATTTAAAGCCAAAGTTTTGGGTGGTTGAAGAGTGATGTAAGATGAGAAATTAAAAGTTGTCCTTTCACCTTTAGATGTTATCAGGTCTGAAATCCAATAAAAATAATTTTGGGCGATTATAGTATAAAAACAGTGGCTCCAAATAGACCTGCCGCTGCGTCAGCATTCTGAGAGTGAAAACTACTTTTTTAAAGTCTCCTCTTGTGCCCACGGGGCCTGGCTGGGCTACTGGGATTCCTTACGGAGCGAGACTTGTCGAAACACTTCGCTGCTGCTCAACACACATCTGGAAACGCCATTTGCCGCTGCTGCTGTTCTCCCTGTCCCGCAGTACGGTTTTCATCCTTTACATCCGTTCGTGGCTTCGCGTTTTTCCCTCAGCTCTGCGGTGACTCCCAGCGCCTGAGACAGACCCGTCCGCCGGGGGCCGGCGCCCCGCTCCCCCGGCCCGGCCCCGGGACTACAAGTCCCAGGAGCGCGGGGGCCGCTCCCCGGTCCCGCCCGCCGCCTGCGCAGAGCGCGCCTGGCCCGGGGCCGCAGCGGGAACCGGGGCGCTGGCCGGGTAAGAGCCGCGCTGTCCCCCCCGCCCCGCTCGGTTGCTGCCCCCTCCCGCGCTCCTCGGAGGAGGCGGAGCGGGCCGGGCCGGGGAGGCGGGCGAGGCCGGGCCGGGGCTGACAAACCGCTCCGGTGCTTGAGGGCGGCGCGGGCGGCGCGGCGGGGAGCGCGGGCCGGTACGTTGCGTTATTTACACGGGATTTCGGGCGGGGGGGGGCGCCCGGAGCCGGGCGCGGGTCCGCGGGGGCGCGGGCGAAGTTGGCCGTGCGGGTTCCCGGGTGTTCGTCCGCTCCCGCGCGGCCGCAGCTGCCGCGCCAGTGCCCGGAGCCGCGCGGGGCTGCGGGACCCGCGAGCTGCGGCGCTGGGCGCGGGGACCCGGCGCTGCCCCGCCGGCTCTGGACGGCCCCGCCGCCGCCTTCGTGGCGTTTGTGGCGTGCAGGTTTAAAACTTGTAGCTGGACGAGTGCCGTGACTTCCCTTTTTTGTTAGTAATAGACCCTTAATGCTGAAGAACTTGATCAAGCAATTATCTGTCTCTTTTCTTGCAAAGTCATGATACGGCGCTCCGGAGGAGCAGCCGTTGGGTAAAGGTCTGGCACCGTGTGGCACCACGCGCAGACAGACAGACAGACAGACAGAACGCTGGTTTGTGGGCGACGCGCTGGACTCGCACGTAGAGGCTGCAAATTGAAGTTGATGGAGGGGGGAATGACACGGACAGCACATGAAATGTGAAATACTGCGCTTCTGTAAAAGCAGCAGGATGGTGCTTTTAGGAAACTGCTGCTGCTGTGGAGCGTTCCCAAACATATATAAGATGGTCCATGTGAGAGGTTTGGTGTGAGGTTTGTCAGGCCCTGGGGCTGACACTCTCTCCCTGTCGCAGCCGCCCCTCACGGCGGGCGCAGGTGGGACGTTTCGGGACGGGGAGGGAGCTGCTGGGAGCGGCTTGGTTTTGTCACCTCGAGTGGCTTCGAGTTCCGCGGTTCTTCTGCCTAAAAGTTTATGAGTATGACCCCTTGCGTAAGGGGAACTCCTCTTTCTAGCATCACCAGCAACTGGAGTAGATCGTTAGCACAGTTATATGCTTTTGTTGATTTTCTGCAGCACAGTAATACTGTGACAGATAATTTAGTAGCCCACTGGTCCTGTGTGTTACTGATAAGCTCTTTTACAGGGCATGAGAAACGAGGTGCTCCTCGCACGTACATCTTGCTGGACAGACAGTTTGCTCATTGCTTGTTCAGAGCAGCCACTGGGCAGAAACGAACTTGAGGCATGAGTTTCCTATTAATATTGATTAGGTAGTTGAACTGAAGCAAATCAAAATGCATTTTGCATGTTGTGCACATGTTTTGAGATGGCAGATGTTGTAACGTGTGAGTTCAGCAGATGAGTCCTGGGTTGTGGTGAACTATCTTACTGAAAAATGGGATTTTTTTAGCTTAGCTTTGGGAGATAGGCTGCTAGCTTGTATAAGGAAATGAGGCTTGTTAGTTGTCCCTATGAATATGAATGAAGAACGAGGTACTTCATCTGGGGTGAATTAGCACTGAAGCTATTACAAGCTTGCTTAGGAATTATTTTTTCAGTAAGACAGTAATTTCAGTTTTGCCTTGCTCTGCCCTGCCCACGTTAGATCTGCCCAAACTTGCTTTGGAAGTTGAGCCTTGCGTAGCGAGACTCAGGAGGAGAAAATAACCCTGAGCAGGAAATGCTGGAGGAGGAAGAAGAATCTGGTGTATGAGCAGTATTTACTACTTGATCTCTTTTCTGTCAAGAGATGTCACTTGTTCCTGTGTGCCACAGTACAAAACACTTGGTAAGGTGGAGTTCCGTACCTAAAGATTAAATGTAGTGTTTTCCAGGACTTTTAAACGTAGGAAGCAATCTATATCCTGCGTTCATCAAAGGCAGAGATTGTCTTAGGTTCTGAACAAGTTTATGTCACGCTGACAGCAGGGCAAGACGTCTCGGATGCTGTCAGGTCATGCAGGATTTGCTGTTGATACGGTGGAGCATCATGAAGTGAAATCATTTAAATTGTTGTGCCAAGCAACTCTTGCCATGTCACAGCTTTTAGTACGTTACTGAGCAGTCTTGAAATAACTGACAAAAAACCGAAATGTTTTCGTATCAAAATGAAATTGCCAGAATTGAAAAACAATGTGTAGATAGCAGGATTGATTTAATATCTGTTGTTTTTACAGCCTCAGCAGACTGTTGGAAGACATTTAGGAGATTTAGATACTTTATACAACTACAACCATCTGTTATTTCAGGTATGGTGCATGGTAGCCATAAAACAGGTAATTGGATAATTATGGGCACCTTTTTATTTATAAGAAACCGATAATCTGACCAACAACTTTTTGGCACTAGTACCCGCTGAAGCTGCCGCCGCTGGCTCGGCTGCAGTGCTGCCGTCGCGGTGCGTTACCAAAGCCGTGACCGTGGCTGGAGCTCCTGTCCCGGCTGCGCAGTGGCCTGGGAAGGTCCGAGGAGGCAACTCTTGTCTTTTCACACTGATCGTGAAGGCAGGAGGTTTTTGGAGGGGAGCAGCGTGTGTCACGTAGGTGTGTTACTGACACAAGAGTTTCTTCTTTCAAGACAGGCTGTGTTAATAATACCGGTGTCTGAAAAGAGTAATAACGTGTGCGTCTTGCTCAACAAGTTCTTTGGGTTTCCTGGACTGTGTGGCAAGTTCTCCCGGAGCCGTGTGGAGCCTGCTCAAGTACCTGCTGTGAGCTCTGTGCTCTCAAATGTCTGCCAGAAACTGACGGGGAAGACAAAGTTGTTTGCACTGTCGCTTGCTATACTCGTGTGACTTCAGAAGAATTCTTTTTTAAAAACCAGTAAATGGGAGTGAACGAGGCATTCCTCTTCAAAGAGGTGAATTTCAGTAGCAATCACTACCAATCAAATTAGTGTAATTTTCCTGGAGGATTATAAAGACAGGGAAGCTGCTGATCCATTTTCATGTACATAGGGTAAAAACTGTTGACATCCTGTGGGCTGACAGGAAAAGCCTGTGGATTTTCATAGTTCTGGACAAAGCAGTGGTACTTATTAACCTGCTGCAGTTCAGTTCCAAATCAGTTCTCTTGATATCATTATTTCTGCTGTTCTACAGTAGCGACGTGTGAAAAGCGGCCAATTGATAGGATATGATCAAGTATTCATGGGATCAGTGTATTTAGAGGTGCAGATGCAGGCAGTGGTCGTCCTTCAGAGCCTTGTTTGGTTTGGGGCCTGAAGTTTACAGTGGTAATTAGTTTAAAAAAATGCACAGCAATGTGCAACTTCTCCCGGTTACGCAGTGCTTCGGTGTCTGTTTAATGGCTGTGAGACTCTGTCGTGAGGAGATGCACAAATCATGTGGGTGTTAGGCGGTAACTTCACTTTCTGAGTATGCACAAGGCCCATATTGTCTTTTTTCCAGGTGGCATCACAAGTGGTACAATATTGGTTTGCAGTAGTCTGACCTTTTCTACTGTTTTGTTGCTCTTTTTATTTGCTGGCCAGGTGGGTTGTACACGCATATATTAGGACTCTGGACTGTGTGGGAGTCTTATATGCTTTCCGAGTATTAATTGATATTTTTTAATTTATTTTAAAAAAATTGTCTGTAGCTCCACAAAAGGTTACCAACAGTTTAACTGGTATTTCGATAACTATAACTTACCACAAAAAGTGTATTGTTTCCAGGCCACCTTTGTTGCCGGCTGGGCTTTTGGCGTTCGCTCCCACCTGTAGGCTGGGGGAGAAAAAAGCCGTCGTAGAAGCCGAAGGCTTAAAGTGCTTAGTCCACCCCTGGTGCTGGAAACAGCTTCTCTAGTAAAAAAAAATAAATGAAGACACTGAGTGAAACAGTGAGAGAAGTAACTTTACTTGTAAGTATATGAGACACCTCAGAAGCCATTTAATCAGCTTGTCTACTGTTAAATGTGTTTATAATGAGTGACCCAAAAATAGAAACTTGTTTTGAAATTTGGCAAGGCGGAGGCACAGGAACGCAGGCTGAGTCAACGGGCTGTTTGCAGCGGGTGCCCCGTGTGCTCCCCGCTCCTCCAACGCTCGCTCACGAGCAGGAGAACCACTTGGACCGACTGGCCGGAAAAGCGGAGCCTGTGGGTGGACACCTTAAAATGGAGAATGTCGGGTAGAGGTGCTGAGGTGTGGGGAGCTGTGAGCAGCTCTGCAGTGCAGCCGCCCCGCGAAGCCTCTGCGAGCGCAGCAGCTGGTTCTGCAGGTCTCCAGTACGTGTATCTCGATGGGTGCAACTGCTTGTTCCTGGCTGGTATCAATAGCTCACAGCCTAATAACTAGTTACTGCGGGGTTTGCAGGCAGTATCAAGTTTAATGCTATGGGGTTTTTGTGAGCCCTAAAATTCTAGGACTAAAAATAAATTTGTTGCAAGAAGTTATTTGTTTCTCAAAGAGCTTTGCCAGTAACATCAGCGTTTCTTTTTCTAATAATTGCTCTGAGACTGTCCTAGTTAAAAACATGTAAATTATTGCATCCTTGAAGTTCCTTCCTTAATCTCATCTTCGGATGCATGGGCTGTAGCCACTGGTTTGGGTTGCGGGGTGTTCAGTTTGGGTTTTTTGAGGGTTGTGTTTGTGTGGGTTGGTTTGGTTGGGTTTTTCCGAGAGCTTTGTATACATGGTTGTCTGTATTTGCTGGGAATGGACTCCAAACCATCAGGTGGGATAAGATTGCAATTTTTTCTGCATGAAGACTTGTGACAGCGTCTCTTTTTGTCGCTGCTAGGGTTTTGGTTGTGAGGTTAGAACTATGGATGGAGGAACTTAATGACATGCAGGGAGCAGTGATGGTTGTCAGTGCACCTGGTGATCGGCCTTTCTCCGCACGCTGAAAAGACCCAACAAATGTAAAACCTGTGCCTAATTAGGGAGCTAATCTGTATTCTTCAGAGGGATCATCTCCTGCCATGCTGAGCAGTGAACCGCAGATCTTGGAAACACTGAAAGGGGAGAGCGTTAGGCCAGTGCCCGGGACGGTATTTGTAGTTTCTCAGGCGTGGAGAAACGGTCGCGTGGACGAAGCTCCTCGGAGGCCCTCGGGCGGAGGGCAGGAGGAGCTCCCGTCAGCGCAGCTTTGAGGCTTCCAAGCCAGGTCCCTGCACAGCTCCGACGGATCCGTCACCAGCCCGGCCGACAGGCCGCTGGTACAGATTGGATCTGAATCAACCCTCTTTTCTTCCCAAATTAGCTGGTGTGGTTGTTAGTTCTGGTGGGGAAGAAGACATAGAGCAGTTAATCATTAATTCCATGGAAACATAATCTGATCTACATGATTCTACCCCTTCCCTTGGCAGCATTAATGCAGTTGATGTTTTTTTCTTCCATAGACTTAATTTTTAGATGGATTAGCTCCTTAAACATGTTTTGAATGGTATGGTACTCTGTTTATCTAACTGGTAATTAAGATGTTGTCTGATTATGAAGTCAGAGCTAGTATTACATTGAGACATAACAGTGGTTTGTGTAGATTTTTGTCCCTGATGTGCTATGAAATCCTATGGTTGTTTCAGTTTTTCTCTCTTTAAAACAACATTTTTGGATCATGGCCCAAAGAAATATTCTTCTGAATTGAAATATTTGAGGAATTTTTTCTGAATGAATTCTACTGTTGAGCAAAGTCTCCAGACTTCCAGCTTCTGCCTTATCTGCGTATTGATACTTGATTTTTATTTTTTTTTAATTAGTAATACTATTATTATTGAATAGTTTTTTTAGCAGGAAAGGCCCATGTTGGAGGTTTGTAGCGCTGTGCTACCGCTATTTCAGTTCATGAGTTGAAAATATAATTTGCTACTGTGCAAGTGTCCCTGATGTGCTGACGTAACAAGGGGTTAATGAGACTGGCAGTTAGGAAACCTTGCATTAAGAAGGACTGATAGTCATTAGGTGATGGGTTCTGAATTTGAGAGAACATCCTAATGTGCTAAGATGGACGGGGCACCGCAGTATTTCCTGCTAAGTGTAAGTTTGCGACCTGCTTCTCGCTTCCTCGGGGCAGACAGACCTTGTTCCCTGGCTGCTGGAACGTGCCTGTTTCATTTTCCTTCTTTGTTTCAGTGAATACTGTGGAACCCGCTCGCTGCCCAAGATGGTGAAGCTGGACATACACACGCTGGCCCATCACCTCAAGCAGGAGCGGCTCTACGTAAACTCAGAAAAGCAACTTATTCAGAGGCTCAATGCAGACGTCCTGAAGACAGCTGAGAAGCTGTACCGCACAGCATGGATTTCCAAGCAGCAAAGGATTAACTTGGACAGACTGATCATAACAAGGTGACTTGGTGGGGGTGGTCCTGGGGAGAACAAGCTCCTAAACTTTGTGAATTGCAGCAAATCCATCAGATTTTTCACGCTTAGTATCTGGAGTCCCTCACTGTACTAATCATAAAAATAGTCAGGTTTTAAAACGAATCTCTGCTTGGGAATCTGACACACCTGAAACTTCCTTGTTGGCTGTTGAAGCTACCTTTTCATAACATCTAATTTGTTTTTCTTCTGTTCATAGTTTATGGGAACGAACTCTCCTTATTCCTGAATTTGTAAATCATTTGTGTTCGCTGTATGGAAAGACTGTTGTCCTTGGTGGTAGTCTTGCAAGAGATTGACCACGTGGCATCTTTTATGAAGTTGGTTTGCTTAAGAATTACTTAAACTGTTTCAATGTTTTCCTTTAAAGTGCTGAAGCTTCTCCTGCTGAGTGTTGCCAGCATGCTAAAATCTTGGAGGATACACAGTTTGTGGATGGATATAAGCAGTTGGGATTTCAGGAGACGGCTTACGGAGAATTCCTGAACAGGCTGAGAGAGAACCCAAGGCTTATTGCGTCCTGCCTGGTTGCTGGAGAGAAGCTCAACCAGGACAACACTCAGAGTGTCATTCACACAGTCTTTACCTCCATTTACGGCAACTGCATCATGCAGGAGGATGAGAGCTATCTCCTGCAGGTCCTCCGGTACTTGATTGAATTTGAACTCAAGGAGAGCGACAACCCGAGGCGGCTGCTGAGACGAGGCACCTGTGCATTCAGCATCTTATTCAAACTTTTCTCTGAAGGACTCTTTTCTGCAAAACTTTTTCTTACTGCAACTTTGCATGAGCCCATCATGCAGCTCCTGGTTGAAGATGAAGACCACCTGGAAACTGATCCAAACAAGCTAATTGAGAGATTCTCTCCAGTACAGCAGGAAAAGTTGTTTGGAGAGAAAGGCACAGAAAAGTTCAGGCAAAGAGTGCAAGAGATGGTTGACTCCAACGAGGCCAAGCTGGTGACCTTGGTGAACAAGTTCATTGGGTATCTCAAACAAAACACGTACTGTTTTCCTCACAGCTTGCGCTGGATCGTGTCACAGATGTACAAAACGCTCTCGTGTGTCGACAGGCTGGAGGTTGGGGAGGTCAGAGCCATGTGCACAGATCTTCTCCTCGCGTGTTTCATCTGTCCTGCAATCGTTAACCCAGAACAGTACGGGATCATTTCTGATGCTCCTATAAATGAAGTGGCAAGATTTAATCTGATGCAGGTATGAGTCATTTTAAAGTAGTCTTTAAAAAAAAAAATGGGAAATGTTCTTTGCCTTTTTTTTCCACTAGAACTGATGTTACTACGGTAAAGTTACTGTCTCTCCTACCTATAAGACAAATGCTAACAAAATACTTGTATTATCAGTGCTGAAAAGGCATGCTCTAAAGTTTATCTGTTTGCTTGAAATATCAGCTTAAAAAAATTATAATGTATTCCTTTATCTCTTAGAAGAGTTGCAAATGTACTTTATAAACAGCTATTATAAGGGATGGAACTAAAGTGTAAAAGTGACAATAAGTAGAATTCTGGAATGTGCGTAAACTAATGTTACGCTGTTCTTGCTAATGTTAAATATTATGCCAAAATAATGAAGTATTTTGCTGAAAACACCTTCTTGTCTGGCAGCAGTGAGCGGTGGTGCTGCTGGGTAGTTATCTACTGTTCTGTTAGGCCTTGGAGTATTCCCCAGCCCTCGTGACACATTTTTGTCTCTGCAAATTCTGAGGCGGTTTAGTGATAGTATGCAGAGGTGTAGTCTGAGGGTATTAAGCAACACTTGTTTGACTGAGGATATTCTCCACACAAGTAGAAAAACCTGCTTTTTAATGCCGCCTGTGACCTGGACGGTGCGAGATTCCCACAGTGTCACGTTCTGGTGAGTTTTACGGACAGGCCCTTGCCGGCGTTTTCTGCGATCCATCCACAGTCCTCTCCTGTGTCACTGCTGGTGGGTTGCAGCAGAACTTGCAATTGGTGACTCTAAAATTGAGAGTTGTTTTGCAGTTGGGGATTAGTGAGGAACATATGCTCTGAAACAAGGGTTAGCCCTCTTGCTTTTTTTTTTTAATTCCTCCAAAATATTCTTAGTAAAATACATACAGCCTTTTAAAATCTCTAGGTTTAGGATGACCTAGATTCAACTCTCAGTTGCGACGTGTTGTAAAAACAAAACATGCTTTGTTCCTGAGGAAGTATGGATGCTCAGAGCATACTGTGTGTGCAGATTTTCTTGTTTAATGTGGCAACTGTTTTTTTCTAAAGCTTCTTGCACTTTTTATGCCCCAAAAGCAAGTGCAAGACTGTCCACTCAACCAGAAGTATTTCTTGGAGTGTTAAATGAAGATAAATTTAGAATGAAGGAGGTGACGTAACTAATTTTTAAGTTGGGGTCCAGCATGATGTTGTTTTGAAATGCTTATTCCTCGTATTGCGTCTTCTTTCAGGTTGGGAGACTCCTGCAGCAACTGGCGATGACGGGTTCTGAAGAGGGAGATCCCCGTACGAAGAGCAACCTTGCGAAGTTTGACAAGGTAGGAGTGCAGACCGAAACAGCAAAGGCTCGTGTGCTTACCTCACCCTTCTGCGGTCGCTGTTTTCAGACATTGCAGAGGACGTACCAACTTCTGAGTTGCGTGTACCGAAAGCAGATTAAATCCTGCACAGAGCTGGGAACAAAATTCTGGGTACTAGAGTTAAGGGTCAGGGATTCTCACTTTTACTCTGACATAATACTTCTTAAAACAAAATACAAAAAAGAAATAAAAGCAAGTTACCTTTTAAACATAAATGCTGAATTACTGTCTGTGTTTGTTCTACTGAACCTAATGAAAACACTTTGATCCAAAGACAACTTTTATATGAAATCTGGTTTAAGACCAAGTAATTTGTTAGTACAAGAATATTCTGTTCCTTTTTTGTGTAGTTTTGCTTTTTTTAATTCATTTTTTTCTTTGTTAGTGTGAATTGTCCATAGCAATACTGAAATTAGGTTCATCAGAGGAACTGTGACACTAATGATCTTTGGTGTGTTATCATATGTTTAAGAAGCTGTTGGTTTGCTTGTGTAGCTTTCAGATTTTTGCTAGTTATAATTGTTACACATTCCTCATACAAAGTTTCAACTTTTTTTAAAAAGTAACATTCAATCAGATTAGAAAGTGATATTGTGTGTTACTTCCTTGTTTCACTTTTAGTCTGTGCTCAGCAGATTCTTCAGGAAGGGGCAGTTTAATTGGCATGACAGTTTAAATTTTAAAAAAATTGTAAGAAGACACTTAAGTAAGTAACACTTTTGAATGCAGAAAAGGAATGAAGGAAATGCTAAAACTAACGGCATGCTTTCCTTGCTTGCTCTTCAGTGACTTTAATGATATGTGGTGTTTTATTCCAAGATTTGAAAAGTAGGAAGCAAAACTTCTATCATAATGTAACTCAACTCTTGTCATAACTGATGTTCTTTCCAACCTCTAGTGAATGGTCTCCATTTAAAGCTATTTTTCTCGGTGCAGAGCTGTGTGGCTGCTTTCCTGGATGTGGTTATTGACGGCCGGGCAGTCGAAACTCCTCCGATGTCTCCTGTGAACCTGCTGGAGGGGCTGAGCAGAACCGTGGTGTACATGACGTACAGCCAGCTCACTGCCCTGGTAACGGCTTCAGTTCTTAACAAGAAGTATAAACTTGTCCCTGCGTGTTTACAGATGGGATAAACAACGCTGGTAATTTACACTGCAGTTCTTACCAGTGCTAATTCTAAATTTTTAGGTTGGCTTTATGCGGAATGTAATGTCAAGTGATCAGCTTAAGGAAGATCGGATGGCTTTGGAAAACTTGCTGGCAAGCTTACCCCAGAACAAACCAGGGAAAAGCAGCAGCCTTGAAATGACTCCGTATAATACCCCACAACTTTCTCCTGCAACTACTCCAGCTAACAAGAAAAATCGATTACCGATAGGTAAGGAGAGCAAGCAGACTTCTTGCGTGATTTCTGATGCCTGGATACATTTTCTGTGCCATTTTTTCAGTCATCTCTTGGGGTTACGTTTTGACTACACCTTCGGTTCCTACATTTTCTGTGTAGATGGTGAAGAATTCCCTTTGCATGGAAGGGCAGTAACTCCCTTACTTTGTGATGCGAGTTGATGAGCTGCTCCATCCTGGGTTGAACTTGGGAACAATGCTGGAGCGGCTGGTGGTCACGGCGCCGGCGTGACAACAAGGGGAAGGGCTGAAGAGAGGAAGCAGATGGAGGAGGGAAGGTTGCTCAGGAAAGTGGGAAGACGGAGGCGATGACAACTAGTGGGATAGAATAACTATTGAATTTTTGTCTCAGAAGAGAGCAAATGTGGAGGAGGATGAAAAAGCAAGAGCAGATCTTCTAGAGTATGTTCTGAGAAGAGAAGGCTTTCTTCTTTCTCCGTCATTTGCCCAGCCTAGTTCTAATTGTTAGTGTATTGTAATGCAATTTTATGTTTGGGTTTTTGTTCTCTTTTTGAATATAATTTCTGGGTTTTAAACTTTTCTGTTTCTCTTAAACTAGGAAGTGTGGTACTCTTCTTCAGTGTATATTTACATGAGCATGACCACATGGGATATTTTTGTTTGTTTGAGAGATTTGGTGTTAGTGTGTAACAGGATGAAAATATTTAGAGCCTGATAAGTAGCAAAAAAAGCCCACAAAACCAACCCCCAAACAAATCTATGCCGTGGGGGTTTTTTTAACTCCTGAATGGTTCTGGTCTTATGCCTGTAAAGCAACGGCACAACAGCATTTATTTTATGGTATAAAATAGTTTTTGCTCAAAGTTTTGCTTTCTTTTGTTTCATTTTAATGCTTTCGAAATCCAGGACAGCAATTGGCAGCCATTACTGCCTGGGACACTTCTGCTGCCAATCTTTCAGCTCATATAACTCTAGTAACCCCTTTTGGTGGGTAATGCCCTCTTTCCATTCTTCTCTGTGAAACTTTTCCGTAGAGCATGTGACTTTAGCATAGCTTTGCTTTGCTTTAGCCGTCAGTTGCTTTTTCAGATTTCTTCATTGATTTCTATATGAAACTCGTGTTGTATGTACGTGTCATTTTTAAAAACACCTCGTGTGCCTTTGTGTGATAATCAAAATTTGGCTGTGACTTCTGCACACTTGCCTTGTTTTCCCTGTGTCAAACAAAGAAATAACTGGTGTCATGCTGCCATACTTAGAAATTGTCATTCCATGTGTATGTTTTTCCTTCCATGGTGCCAAACTAATAGAGAGTCAAAAACCAAGCAGAGTAAACCACCTGACGTTGAAATTGTGTGTCTGGGTTTGAGACAGCTGTTAGAATAAGATTTCCCTGCTTTTTAGGAGAAAAAAACTCCTAAATAAATTAATTAAAGTTATAAACCACAGGAACCTAGACCTTTGGTGGTGGTGGTGGTGACCATCTTCTTCATTTTCCTAGTTAATTTAGTAAGGGTCTTTCTGTGATTCAAATACCCTGAATTTATGTAGGTGAACAGGACATAGTTTCTCTAAACTTTGAATGTTGAAATGTTGAAAGTTTGCTTTTTCACAGTTCAGTACTCAAATTTAAACACTACTTCCATCTCTCAAAGTCTGACTTTTCATTTTGTAAGTTTATTTAGTATGCATATTATTAATTCAAAACATTGGTGTTCTGTATTTCAGTTGTATGGTCTTTTTTTCCTCCTTAAACAGGGAAAAGCTTTCTAATATTGGTGTTTCAAAATATTTTCTTAGCAACCCGTAGCAGAAGCAGATCAAACATTCTAATGGATCAGCACGGAGATCACGAAGGATCCTCCCAGGAGACCATCCCAGAAGTTCAGCCAGAAGAAGTGCTGGTGATTTCTCTGGGGACAGGTCCGCAGGTTACTCCCGGCATGATGTCTGAAAATGAGGTATGCAAAAACTATCAGATGTTTTGGGAAGTGCAGCCTCTGTGTTTTCTAATGGCAGAACAGTTAAATTGTGACACTAAGTCTGGGTAATAAATCCAGAACGGGAATTTAAATCCTCACTTTATTTTATTGAATTTGGGGGTTGTACCTTTCAAATTTCCCTTTGATTGTTGTTGGTTCTTTTCCCCCTCACTCAGTGTACCTGCAAGGCGTGAAAAGCGATATATTATATTAATACAGGACAAATGAACCTGGTGGATTTCTGAAGAGGCTTTGTCACCTCGCGTGCTTCAGAGCAAACCTGGGCTATTGTTACTGAGTCTGAAGAAACTGATTCGCTTCCCGCGCTGCTGGGTCCTTTGGCCCGAGCGGCGCGTGGACAGAACCGGAACGCTGCTCCTGCCGGGTTTGGCAGCTCCGACTGGCAAAGCCCAGGCCCCGCTTCTCGCCGTGGTGGCGTTGGGTACGGCTGGTTTACAGCCTCTTCCTTCACCAGCCGGAGCACAGCTGCTGCTTTCAGCTTTGCAGCCTTGCCTGATAGTTCGGATTATCTCCTTTTGCAGCCTTGTAACAATCAGCTTCCATGTTGTATTAGTCTGCTGGGTGATGAGGGAGCTGGTGGCTCCCTTATTATCAGGACTTGCCTCGTGTTCCCATCTTGAGTCCCCTACATTCTCTCCAAGCTCTGACTTGGGCTTTTTTCAAATGGAATGTTAGAAATCTGATTGTGCCATTAACATCTAGGGGGAAAAATGCAAAAAATGAGCACAATGTTTTGTTTACTGTTTAATTATCTGAAAACCAGATGATTTTAAGTGAGTGTTGTTTCTTTTCCCCCATTCTCCAGGTCTTAAATATGCAGCTTGCAGATGGTGGGCAAGGAGATGTCCCTGTTGATGAAAACAAACTCCACGGTAAACCTGATAAAACCTTGCGCTTTTCCCTCTGCAGTGATAATCTGGAAGGAATATCTGAAGGTGAAGGGCTACTTAAGTCTTTAAGAAGTTTTGTCCTTTTTTTTTTTTTTTTTTTTCTCAAGTGTAAAAGGAACTTCTGTTAGATACAGCATGTCACCCTGTCGTCTTTGCCATTTTGAAGACTGTGCTATTTTACCCTGAGAGCCATTCAGAGAAAAAAGTCTAGAGCTAAATTTTGATGTGCAAAGACCTAACTGAGTCTGAGGATTAGGAAGAAAAGCCTAAGTGTATTTAGAAAGAGAAAACAGAGCGGTTTATTTTCTTTTGAAACTGAAGTGCAGTACTAATTATTAAGATAATCTAACTTAGCTCTAAACTTACACTTCTCAGACTTACTTTTCATCATGTTTTAATAAGCTATTACATATCTCAGAATACATTCTGGACTCTCAAAAACTTTATAGGAACCTCAGACAGAAGCAAACAGAAGTTTATTTGTGGTATTGAAGAGGTTTGTACAGATTACTCAGACTCAGCCTACATTATTTTGTGTAACTTCCATAATATAGTTTTTGCGCGCGCTCTCTCTTCAAAATCAGAAAACAAATCAATGGACAAGTAAACAAATTAATGGCACAGACTTTATTGACTTTTTAGTTACAGTTAAGTATGGTAATGGTGAGATTCCAGCCGTTTCTGGTAATGTATTTGTAGGTTATTTTAATTAGTGTGGCACTGTAAACATGGGAAGTACAAATCACAGTGTGGGTTAAGTATCTATTAAATAGGCATCAAGAGTAGAGCAAATGTACGTTTAGTTCATCAATTCAGTATTTTACATTGGAACTGCTAGTTCATTTATTTTCATCTTTCTAGTTAATTGTGTCCTGGATTGTTAATGCTGTATATTCAGGAAATGTTACTCAAATTAGCTTTACAGTAAAGTCTGTTTTCACAGGTCCTTCGAATCGCTCCAACTCTGTGTCCTCCCTGGATTTAGAAGGAGAGTCGGTGTCGGAGCTCGGCGCGGGCCCCTCCGGCAGCAACGGCGTGGAAGCTCTGCAGCTGCTGGAGCACGAACAAGGCAGGTGCACGTTCTCTGATACAGGTGGATTGGAGTGGTCCGAAAGCATCCGGATGGCTTCCTGCTCGATAGATAGTGGTCAAAAGCTGGAACGGGTTGTCCGAAGTGGCGTCTCCAGCCTTGGAGATATTCAGAACATGACTGGACATAACCATGAGCAGCCTGCAGTAATTGACCCTGTTTTGAGCGGAAGGTTTGGACTTGAATGATCTCCGGAGGCCTCAGCTTTTCTGTGATAAGTTCCTCATACAGAAATTGTATCAGTTTCTTGATAGTGCACTGAATTTTATTCGTTTTGTCTGACAATTTGGTCAATATGTCACCGTGTGTAGTTCAAGATTTTTCTTCTTATGTCTCGAATGTGCTTAAAAACTGTTTTCAGGCACCATCTCTTGAATAGTATAATAGTGCTTTAGAGGCCTTACTTTAAAGCACTGTTTTACCTGACAGAATTAGAGTGTTGTTTTGTTTGGATTATTTTTCCTATTTTCAAGCAGAAGTGATTGGAAAAGCCCTTAAAAAAAAAATGAGAGCTTTTTATTTTTCCATAGCCACAACTCAGGATAATCTTGATGACAAGCTCCGTAAGTTTGAAATCCGTGATATGATGGGATTGACTGATGACAGAGACATATCAGAAACCGTGAGCGAAACTTGGAGTACGGATGTCTTGGGAAGTGACTTCGATCCAAATATTGATGAAGATCGTTTGCAAGAAATAGCAGGTAACTGGCTGGTACACCTGGTATGTTAAAACGCTTCATGCTTGCTCTAAAATAGCGAGGCTGCAGAGCCCTCCTCCTCTCTTTCTAAGTAGGTGTGTTTGCACTGATTAAACTGCAGCTTTTCTGTAGGAGGATTCTGTGTGCATGGCCTGTGTTGTATTTGGTTGTTCATTTCTACCTTTTCAACGTTATCTTTCATGACCAGTTTACTAAGGACACTTAAAAGGTGTTCTTATTTTTCTCTTGTTAAGAGCTGTTTCAGGAGGCCTATATCTAGCTATGTGCTTTGGCTTTACTTTTGCAGGTGCAGCTGCAGAGAACATGCTAGGCAGCTTGCTGTGTTTACCAGGTTCAGGATCCGTGTTGCTTGATCCCTGCACAGGTTCAACCATATCAGAAACCACAAGCGAGGCCTGGAGTGTGGAAGTATTGCCAAGTGACTCAGGTCAGAACCATGCAGGTTTTGCTTATTTCTGTAGCATGAATCAAGACTCTTCCAGAGGCATGTAATGCCAAGCAACAACCTCTTTCTCTCTTTCTTTGAGAAATTGCTGTCCTAGGGTTAAGTTAGCATTTGTGAATACTTCCAATGTGAAAAGGACAGGCTGTTCCTGGGCAGAGAGAAGATGGAAAGCATTGTGAGAGAGTTACTGTTACTTAGAAATCACAGCTTACCTTGGTTAGTGAAGACTTGACTGTATATGGTTCTCTCTAAGAAGTATGATCCTTAAACCAGTAACAACAACTTAGAATGCCCATGCAGGGAGAGTGCTGCTGTCTGCAGAGTCTGCCTTCTCTATGGGGGAAACCCTTGCTGAAGGGGTTGAGTTAGCTTAGAACTTCATACACTAAATAAACACATAACTGCCCCTTTCCCTCTGTCTGTGAATATTCAGGGAGCATGGCATTGAGTAATGATACTTTTTCTCTCTGCTCTCATTGTTTCCCTTTTGTAGAGGCTCCAGACTTAAAACAGGAGGAAAGGCTCCAAGAACTGGAGAGCTGCTCTGGGCTGGGCAGCACGTCTGACGACACAGACGTGCGGGAGGTCAGTTCTCGGCCCAGCACGCCAGGCCTCAGCGTTGTATCAGGTGGGTGTGGTTGCCTCCGAAAACACTGCGGTGCTGGAGCGTGGTCAGCATCTGCTTTGCTGCGCTTTAGTTACACGTAATCTCACTCACAAAATAACTTTTTGCACCCATTCTGGAATTTTCAAAGCAGTAATTCTTTGTTCATCTTGCAGAAAAAAAAAGGCAGCTGAGCACTGAATACTCTGTGCTACAATAGCAATGGTGTTGATTTAGAAGAAACTTCTAACTTTCTTGCATTTAGTTTAGTGTCACAACTATTTTTATTTAAGTAAATCAGCATATATCTACTTCAGTTCTTAGTTCTCTGCAAAATACTTAGAGTGAAGAATCTTTCTAATGCAAATTTTCAAAGCATATTCATGGCTATCTTAAAACAGTTGTAGAGCAGAAATGTTATTTTAGGAGTGTAGAAGTTCAGAATGAAATGTCTATAGGTGCTGCTGTGAGTTAGGGCTTGATTATTGCATTGTTCACCAAACATTTTAACACCTTCAGGTTTTTGTTTCCTTTTTCTCTGAAAGACTATTACAGATTCTTCTTTTGTTATGTGTAAGGTATTAGTGCAACATCTGAAGATATTCCTAATAAGATTGAGGATCTCAGGTCCGAATGTAGCTCTGACTTTGGGGGAAAAGATTCTGTGACAAGTCCTGACATGGATGAAACAGCCCACGGTAATTAAGCTCCTTACCTGTAACTGAGAATCCAGATCTCTGGTAATTGATGTCTTGCAACGGTGCTTAAAAGGACATTTGTAGAATCATTACATTTTAAAATTTCTTCCAATTTCAAAGTTCTGGTGGCTAAGCTTAACATTTTCCTTATTTGCTTGCACTGTATTTGTTTGACAAAGAGTCTCCAGTATTTATAGTACTACAGCTTGAGTACTAGATCCAAGTTCACCTCTTCTTAATTCGGTTTGATTAAATTGACTGTCCTCTTGTCCTTCAGAATTGGATCTCTCCTCAAGATTTCTGCACTTTTTGTGATGTAATTCTTTGCTGATTTCAGCATACTCCAGAGATCTTCCTATATAAGAATATCTTTAAAAGTATTTTGCAATATGAGTGTTACAAACTTTTGTTGCTGAGGGCTTTTTTTCCAATGTCCCTTCTGTGTAGGTAGTTCTCATGACAGCGCTAACTTTTTTCTTTCTGTATTTCAGGAGCCAGTCAGTTGACATCTCCTCCTTCTCAGACAGATTCTTTGCTTGCACTGTTTGACCCTCTGTCATCAAATGAGGGTGAGTTGGAAAGAATAAGCTTTTTTAAAAAAAACAAGTGTTTTCAATGCTTGTGTGTTAGTGTTGGCTAGTTTGGAAGAATCTTAAGAGAAATGCATGTGGTTTCTTTTGTGTTTATGACCTCAGGTGTATCAGCTGTAGTAAGGCCTAAAGTACACTATGCAAGACCCTCTCACCCCCCACCTGATCCACCCATCTTGGAAGGAGCTATGGGAGGTAACGAGGCCCGATTACCAAACTTTGGGTCTCACACTTTAATTCCAACTGATTTAGAAGCGTTCAAGCAGAGGCATTCTTATCCAGAAAGGCTGGTCCGCAGCAGGAGTTCAGATATAGTGTCATCAGTTCGGAGGCCCATGAGTGACCCTGGCTGGAACAGACGTCCTGGCAACGAGGAGAGGGAGCTCCCGATGCCGAGCGCCGGAGCAGCTGTCCTGGCGGCTGCGTCTCAGTCCTCGTCTTCCTCTCCCAGTAAAGACTCCTCTAGGGGAGAGGTAAGGCTTCTGTTTATCATTCTGGTTTTTCTAGCCTGCCCACTTTAATTTTGCATCTAATGCCAGAAAGCTGCTATTAAATGTGTTCAGCCAAGGAATTACAATGCACTTTCGTTACCTTTTAAACATTGACCAGTAATGTTTTACAAACTAAAGCGACAGATGTTCAGAGTGGCTTAAATGAATCTGGCTTCTCTTAAATTTAGTGGATGAGTTTTACTTGATTTGGTGGGGCTTCAGAAATAGATTTGTTGTAGTGTTTAAAATGCTGCAGCATCCTGAAAAGTAGTTTTCTTTAAATAAGAAACAATAGGCTGCCCTCCTCAGGAGGGATATTTCTGATGTAACCTGCTGTGGCTTTCCGTGCTCTGCTGTAGTTCTGTTCTACAGTTGACACAGCATAACCTGATGTTGAGGAGAAAATTTGTCTTTGCACGTGATGTGGTAGATGCTCAAATGTAGACTCTGCCCTTCTATAGATTGAAGATCGAAAAGACAGTGATGATGAAAAGTCTGACAGAAACAAGCCCTGGTGGAGGAAACGTTTTGTGTCTGCCATGCCCAAAGGTAGGATCATGTCTCCATTAGCCACTTTCTTAGTTTCTTCAGTCTGTCCATTATCTCAGAATAGTCTTTGATAAGGTACCTTGCATTTTCAGCTCCTATTCCATTTAGAAAGAAAGAAAAACAAGAAAAAGACAAAGATGACATGGTGCCTGACAGGTACCCAGCGCTTCAAGGTATGTGAATAATATCGTTGTAGTAATTTTCTCTCATAACGTGCCCTGGATTGTTGCAGAGTGCCCACCAGATATCTGTTTACAGAAAGGTATATGCTACTGTAGTTAATGTTCACAACTGCCTTTCTGAATAAGAAGGTGGATAAAGACGTCTTGCCTTGAAGGCTGTTTTTAAATTGCCATGCTTCTGTCAATATGTATAGTGGTGGGTATTCACTCAAGTCTTCACTTTTTTTTTCTCATTATAAAGCTCACGTCTTTATCATAGCTGAGCTGTAAGGATAGCTGCAGACACGTTCCCATAATAATTACTTCAGTGCTAAATTAAACATGATTTGAGCCTGAATGTTTAGTTTTCTGTTTGCCTAATCATTTCTAGAAGTCTTCAAATATACAAGAACCATTTGTGTATACAGTATAAGTATGCTAAGGATCTGGCTTTATTTATTCACCTTCATTGTACTTTTTTTTGCTGCTTTTGCTTCAGGCATTATAAATGTATTTGAATTGTGGCTCCATGGAACACAAACAGCTATTTGTTTGATGTGGCTAAAAACAGAGTCCAAATGTCTAGGTCTAAATTTTGTATTTGCTTTCGGTTGGCACAATACAGGGTTAACTCCTGTTGTTTTTAATGGTCTTTTCAGATGATCCCAGCCCAAGAGTCAGTGCCCAGGCACAAGCTGCGGAGGACATTCTGGACAAATACAGGAATGCAATTAAAAGAACCAGTCCTAGTGAAGGAGCTATAGCGAACTATGACAGTGCAGGTAAGAACTTGGCTTTTATAATCAGCACCAACATAGTTTCTCCTTCTTAAAGATAAAAACACATCAGTATCCTAGATAAATATTAGTCCTAAAAGCTGAACAACGTGAGCACCAAACCAGGAATATTTGTCAAATAACCTGTGGGACACTCTCTCAGAGACTGGGAATTACAGCAGTACCCCCAAGCACAGCTTTCATATTGTCAATGAGCTGCTCGGTTGCTAATAGCACATCTCTACCAGATTTTCGGGTTTGTGTTTGTTTTGGTTTGTATTTTTTTAACGGATACTGAAGAAGTATATTGCTTTCCAGAACTGACATAATTGCTTCTCAGTGACTTGTAGACTGTATATTCTTAATACCCTTTTTTCACTTACTCAGAACAAGTTGTCATCTTTGCTGTCGCCCCAGCCTTGGAGTAACAAGAAGAAAATAGAGAATTAGTCTAGCTGCTGCTTCTGACTCGTGTCTTCAAGTGTAATGTTGTTGGGTTTTTTATTTTTCATTTCCATAGAGACTCTTGGGGATGGTGAAAGTATGCATGACTCTCCACGTGATGAGGCTTTGCAAAACATGTCTGCAGATGATCTTCCAGACTCTGCAAGTCAAGTAGCACAGCCACAAAGTTCTGCTTTCTCCTATAGGTAAATACTTTTGCAGGTTTAATCTTACCCACAAGGTAGAATGGAAGTCACATGATTGGTTCCTGCAAAAATCTTAATATGGATTAATTGTAAACTTTTATGTGCTTTTAGTTTTAAGCATCTCAAACTGTTGTGTTTCTACTGGTGAAGGGGAGAATATTGTAACCTGAGGGGACAGAGCAGTTCAGTGTTAGGAAAATTCCTTTGAAACTGGTCTAGGTGCTATATCAAAAGAACTGATATTCTGAAGTCTTGACAACATTGGTGTGTTAAAATTATATTAAATAACTTTTAGGCAGTATTAAAAACAAACAACCCCCGCCCAAAGTAAGCACTGCTTATTGAAGAAGCAGACCTTGCAGCAACTTTGTTAAGAGAATATTTTTCCTCTTTAAGGGATGCAAAGAAGAAATTGAGATTGGCTCTTTGTTCAGCAGATTCTGTTGCCTTCCCAATGCTGACACATTCAACAAGGAATGGTCTGCCAGATCACACAGACCCTGAAGGTAAATGTTCCTTATGCATACAGATATTTTGTATTGTGTGTGCTGCCTCTTTTCTCCCATCCACAGATATAGAAGGGCCACTTTCTGCCCCCCCAAATGTTTTCTTTCTTCCTCCACAAACAAACCTGTCAACTACATCTAGTCTCATTTTTTGTAATGAAGCGTCTCAGTGACAGTGCAGGCAGAGCCTGACTGAAGCTGTAGAACAGACTCCCAAAATACTCTTGGCAATCGTGCTACGGTACTGGTAGAGTAACTTGAATGATTTACCGAGTCTTTAGGTTGACTTAATATATGTGTCTTGTGCTTGCTTCCCTCCATCCCATCTAGGTTTATTTGCAGACAGGTGAATTTGTACCTTATCTGGTCCTCTTCATGTTTCAGAATGGTTCTAAATACTAAATAAGATAGTGATATGAAAACTTATTGCTTAATATCTGGAAAATTCAGGAACACTTATTAAATTGTTACTAAAATCACATTTATTGCTTAATGTACAGAAGTTTTGGTTTTAACTGTTACATGTTTCCCATATTAAAAAACATTTTTATTTTCATCATGCCTATATTTCTTTTCCTTAATAATTTTTCCTTTGTTCTTTATTAGATAATGAAATTGTGTGCTTCTTGAAAGTTCAGCTAGCTGAAGCTATCAACCTCCAAGACAAGAACCTGATGGCCCAGCTGCAAGAGACAATGCGATGTGTAAGCCGCTTTGATAACAGGACCTGTCGAAAGCTGCTGGCATCTATTGCGGAGGACTATAGGTAGTTTGTTTGGTATCTTATTATTAATGCATTTCCAAACGCATATATTTGTTCACTAGCAGGATGGGAAGATCTTTTTTTGTTTTAAATTGTACTTTGCCAAATCAGGTTATTACACCTCTGCTTCCCCACAAAATGGTGAAATTGTCTCCCCTGTTTGCAAACAGCTTAAAAAAACTTGGACCTGAAGTCAGTCCAGGTAGTAATAAAGTCAGGTTAAACCAGTTTATGGCCAATGTTCAGCTGTAGCACACAAGAGGTGCTGTTGGAATGTGCTTTGGTCTGACTCTCTGGAGTGCTGCAAGCAGCGAATTCAGTCAGAGAAATCTGTGCAAGGCAGAACTTCCTAATTCAGGTGTTGTCTTTGTTTTAAGAACAACAGGTTGAAGATTCCTCTTTTACAGCTTTACAGTTTATAAAGCTATTGGCCTCTATCTTTATTATGAATGTAATGTAGAACACTCTTTGTTTTAGGAAAAGAGCTCCATATATCGCTTATCTAACTCGATGTCGCCAAGGCCTGCAAACAACACAAGCACACTTGGAAAGGCTGTTGCAAAGAGTTCTGCGAGATAAAGAAGTGGCCAACAGATACTTCACTACAGTATGTGTGAGGTTACTGCTAGAGAGCAAAGAAAAGAAAATAAGGGAGTTTATTCAAGGTAAGATTAATGCAGACTGTGGAATGTTTATATTCCTTTACTCCATATTTAGATGCTGACTCCAGTTAATGTTTTAAAATACAACTTCTGATTGGAGAAGCAGATTCCTAAACCAGTTTTCATTTCAGCTGGTGAATTAACGGCTCAAATAGACAGTGACTTAACAGTATGTTGTGGCAGCTAAGTCATGGTAACTGCATTTTTCTTGGGCTAAGAGAAAAGGAAGGTAATTTGACCTCACTTGGCCTAAAAAGTTAGGCTAAATCATGGGGCACCTGCCCCATGAAAGAAGCATGAATACTATTAATTATTTTAGATCTACTGATAAATGCTAAATTAAGTTGCAGCAGGCAGACCTTGGTACAGAACCCATGGTTGTACCTTGGAAGATGTGGGGTAAGTAGTAAGAAGTAGTAATAAGAATCAAATGAGTCAAAGATTCAAAAATATCATAGCGTAAGGGATATTGGCACCAGGAAGACCACTCTCTCAAAAGAGGGTCACTTAAAACAAACTATTTCTATGTTCTTTATGCACATACCTGACTTAATGAAGTACGTAAGAAATTTGGAGTCAGTTCTTGCTCCTGGAGCGTATGGTGCTGCATATTAAATGTGCCTGAATAGGCTGGAATTAACACGAGAACTTATATTTACTGGGATTAAAGTTCTGGTAGAAGATTCGGTGACCCAGGAAGGAGTTAAAGCCCTTACCTTGGCCAGAAAGCAGACAGCTATTTCTGGGAGCGCTACAAGAGCAGTTGGCAGCTGCGGCGTGCAGGCTGCTGGCAGATGTGAGTGGCAGTCTCCTCTGCTGCACCGCGCTAGAAATGTGAAGCCGATGAATGGCCAGAGATTTGGTCACGCTGCATTAACTTGGCTGCATCACTCATCCTGTAGTTTGTAGATAAATATGAATGTTGTAACTATGCATACTTAATCAAGGTAGGTCTAGGAAATGGTACACATGGGTCTTCGTGATATTTTCCCTGCCCGTCCCCTTTTCAGCATCCGACAGCTTTGCGTGCGCTGGTTCCTACTGGTGACTGTCGTAGGGATTGTTCTGGGTGTTATCTCTGTGGGTGGCTGAGAAGGAGGCAGAAGAGCTGGTACCGCAGAGGAAGTGATTAACATGGTATCAAGCAGAGTATTTTGACCATATGCTTTGCTAAATGTGTTCTGTGTGCTTTTCCTTTTAACCCTTCCGTTTATTTCAAATGTTCATGCCTGTGTTCCCCTTACCAGGCCATGGGCAAAACAGAGCCTCAGTGCTGCCTGGCAAGAAGTCAGAAGTTGATTCTGGGCCCTTCTTTCCAGAAAACCCATCAGAAATGTGTTTTACTTAACTGAACGTTCTTGCTCTTTTTACTTTTTAATCAGATTTCCAGAAACTCACAGCAGCAGATGATAAAACAGCCCAAGTTGAGGATTTTCTTCAGTTCCTCTATGGGGCTATGGCTCAGGATGCCATATGGCAGAATGCCAGTGAAGAACAGCTTCAGGATGCACAATTAGCTATAGAACGCAGCGTGATGAATCGGATTTTCAAACTTGCATTCTACCCTAATCAGGATGGAGATATTTTGCGTGACCAGTAAGTTAATGTAATTTGAAGTACCTGGTTTCTCTTTAGCAGTTGGTGCAGACGGAAGCTGTGCGGTCTTTGTGTGACAGACTTGACTAAGTCAGCCGTGCCATACAAACTCATGTTCTCTTTCAGAATGTTTTGTAAAAGAACAAGGAAGTGCTTTAGCATCATGTGCGAAAGTTTGTGTTTGCAACAAACTGCTAGAACAGAATAAAATTATAAATGTAGTGCCTTGGGATGCAGACTTTCAGATCTGCAAGTGTCTGTGCTGAGGGAATGACCCAACTCTGCTTCAGGACTCCTGGTTTTGGAACAGTATTTCCCATGCATTTGGGGTTTTTGGGTTCTGTGCTGTAGAACATACACTGTGTGGTTGTACTTGGTTGTATGGCAAAATCCTCTGCACCTCTATCGACCTGCTGTCCATTAGCTGTAGGACCATCATGATTATATACATTCCCGAAGATCTCTCTTGTAGTATCAAACTTAGTGGGAAATGCCATGGGACTACTGGCTGCCACTTACTTTTCCCTCTTGTTTTTTGTGTTTGTTTTCAGAGTCCTCCATGAGCACATACAGAGGTTATCTAAAGTGGTGACTGCAAACCACAAAGCACTGCAGATACCTGAGGTAACAACTTCTCCTTCTCTCTCCTGTGTGTGTCAGGTGCTCGGTTTTGCTTGTGTTCAGGATGGGGAGAGGGTTGGTTTGTTTTACACTTAGAAGCATTGCTTTTCTATCTGTGACAGCTGAAATATCCTGCAGGAAGAACATGCTGTACCCATGCTTTGGTATCTTCCACTGACTGATCATTCCAAATATTTTTTTTTTCTGAGCTTGATACTTCTGTCTGGATAGTAACATTGAAGAACTAATACCACACTGCACTGAGATGCAGTAACTTCCTGATAATTTGCTTCGAAGACAAGATTTGAATCCTTTATGGTTCTAATGTGATTTGTATGCCATGGCTGGGGTTTACAGTTGCCAAGTTAGCTTTCAGAACTAGCCAGCTTCAACAGAAGCTTTGCAGATCTGTGAATTTGCCCAGTGCTTTCACTTTCCTCATGGTTAACAGGATAACTAAAAGCAGGTTGGTAGCCTTTAGAAGGATGTTTGCAGCCGTCCTCGTTCTCAGTTCAGCACTTGAACGGTGTGACTCAGAACGGTGAGTGTTCCTGAAGCTGCTGATACAGGAGATGGAGATGTACAGCTCTGCCTTCATCTGGAACCGTGTACTGGGAAAGTCGGGGAGAAGCACAGGCTAATTATATTAATTGCACATGGAGTGCTGGCTCCTTGTAGTTTTTACTATAACACAGCAGGAAGCCACCTTCGTTGTGAGTGCAACGTAACCATCCTGACGTAAAGCTTCCCGTTGCTCCAGGGCCTTGCTCCTGCCTGCAAGTCTCTGGTACTTCAGATCTCCGTGTTGCGCAGCAGTAGCTTGGACAAACTGGCAGCACGGTGTTTTATTTTTCTAGGTATATCTCCGGGAGGCACCATGGCCATCTGCACAGTCTGAAATCCGCACAATAAGCGCTTATAAAACCCCCCGAGACAAAGTACAGTGTATCCTGCGAATGTGTTCAACCATCATGAACCTGCTTAGTCTGGCAAATGAAGATTCAGTACCTGGGGCAGATGATTTTGTTCCTGTTCTGGTCTTTGTCCTCATAAAGGTGAGTTCTTTTACAAAGATCACAAACCACAGCTAATTTTTGTAATAAACAAGCAAATTTTAGGAAAAAAAATTAATGTATTTGGGTAATTGGAAGCATGCTAGACTGAAAACCAGATCTAATTCAGCCGGTTTAAGCAAACATCAGAAATCCGATCACAGTTATGGTTTTTGACTCCAAGCAGACTTTGCCTTTGGCACCCGGGAACTCGGGTGTGTGTGGAGCGGGGTGTTTTGAGGTGCGTCCAGCAGCGTCTGTGAGCTGTCCTGCTCAGTGGTGTCCTCCTCCAGGACCCAGATCCGCACTGGCACGTTGTGTTGCTGACCTTTTTTGACATATGAGCGTTTGGAGAATGGTCTGTCACGTATAAGATGCTAAAACAATTGGCTTTTCCGCGTGTCGAAATCCTCGATTACTTTCGTAGATACTGCCGGTGTTACCCTTATTTTCTTGGCCTGCTGGTTGTTTTTCCTTGTTGGAAAAATGCTCCTTTCGTCAAGTCTGATGCCTTCGGAGCGTGTGAGATGGGGGTGGTCTGGATAACCAGTCACTACCCCACAGATGCGTTACGTGATAATGTGTTACAAACGTGGGGATTGCTGCATGAGTAGAACTGTATTTCTGTTCTGTATCTTGTAACATTTCGTGTTTAGCTTTGCAAACAAGCTGTGAGTTTCTCTTTCTTATTTAACCCTCAGGCAAATCCACCTTGCTTGCTGTCCACTGTTCAGTACATCAGTAGTTTCTATGCCAACTGTTTGTCTGGAGAAGAATCGTACTGGTGGATGCAGTTCACGGCAGCAGTTGAATTCATTAAAACTATTGATGATCGCAAGTAGCTCAAACTGCACGCGTATGGGCAGACTGTTAGCAGAAGAGCATGTAAGAATGTACAACAGCTGCAAAAGCTAAAGAAGAGACTTTCCTTGTATAATACTGTACAGAATTGAGGCATTTTAAAACACACCTTTACTAATCAAATTAATTTAACAGATTTTTCCTATTTTATTTTGGTTGCGTTTTTCTCCCCTGTAGTTACTGGCACTTCAAAAGGGACCACAGTTTTCAGGTATTTTGGAATCTCAAAGCATGCAGAAAATTCTTCATGCTTTTTCCACCACCCTTCTTCCTGAATTCTTACTCACATGAATAATTCACCTCATTTAATTTCTAATGGAAAACTGAAACAAGAAGAATCAGGGCAACACTTAGTATACTTTGTAGCTTAATACACCTTTTATTAATAAACACCAGCCACACTGAAAGTTTGTAGTAGCTGACGTCAGTTATCAATTATATTTCACCTAAATTTAAAATCTGAGAGGACAGTGTAAATATTATATAACTATATTTAATGCATTGCGATTATCTTTGGACTCATTATCCTTTGAATAAACAAGCAAAAGCCTCTCTGATCTCTAACAGTTGTGACATACTGTGTTTGGGTAATGAAAGGACTTCCTCAGAAGGCTGAGATTAAAAAAGGGCAAACTGAACTATTTATTAAAATGTAATTAAGATTATTGAAATTTCTAAAACTGGAATTTATAATAGACAGGGCTTATTAGATAGCTAGACACTTTTTGGCTAGGGCATTAGGGTGTTACAAAGGTTTGGGTATATAGAGGAGAGGGACTGTAAGTTACAATAGATAAGTCTAATATAAAAAAGGAGAAATAAAATACCTTAGTGTAATATTTTTTCTGAAGTATTGTGTATACTGTACAAACCCCAGAGATCCTTAACAGAACCTTGGACTGTAATATATATTTTGATTAGTGACATTAAATACATATGCCAGGGGTTTCAGTGAATGTTTTTACTAAATGTTCTTCGTGTTGTCTGCTATGCAGCAGTGCAAGTTTTACTGTTCATATAAAATATTTTAAAATATAACACTGTTCTTTATGAAACATATCATGACATCAGTTCAGGGTGTTTTATAGATTTCTCACCCCACCTTTCCCTTAAACTGACAATTACCAATTGAAAGAAGTTTTAATGCACAACACCACATGGATTTTTCATGAGTGAAATGATCTGAGCGATGGCCGGTGGTTGTTTTCTGTATATAAGCACTTGCTGTTCTTTTTTAGCTGGAATTACAGTGGAAAAGGACAGTGAGCATTTAACTTTTTCATGTCAGTATTATTTCTTGCTCTTCCTAGAGTGTTTGTTGCACTTCTGCCAGAGGGATGTGTTAAGACTTGGGGTCTGTAAATGGCAAAGAAAACAAAATCTCGCATTCTTTTCCAAGTATGAGTAATTCATGTGTGTGCGCGTTTTGATGACTAAAACCTGTAAGCAACTAGTACTTGGGAAAATCGTTTGGATAACTGAAATTAGAGCAATTTATGTAAAATATCAAGTGCTTGATTGGCTGTGCTACTTGTCAAGGCATAATTAAAGAAACTCACTTTCCAGGACTCTTGTATGTAATTCAGGACAGCATTTTTGCCAAAATAATCACAAGTGAGAGAGTGGGATGGTAACTTTTTTCTTTTATTTATAGCCTTTCTCCTCTGTAAGAGACTTGATTGTGTGGAGGAGCAATACTCAGTAGAAACAAAATCCTTCTGATCTGCCTTACTGTGGTAACTCAGCCTGTGTTGCATCGCAATATTCTGGTTCTTTAGCCTTGGTGGGGTTTTGGTGCTGAACACGTAGCTCAATATGGCAAGCACAGCCCTGACCAATAACATTCAGCAGCAAAGCACAAATATGCCCTTGAAGATATGGCTAGATCATATCTAAAAGCAATATAAATTTATTTATATTGAAGTGTCCTGTAACATTATTACTTGAATATCTGAGATGTTAAGACCGGTGTATAAAAGTTTGGGTTTTAGGCGAGGACAGTATTTGTACAGTCCCTAAAAAAGGCACAAAGACACTGAAGTGGGTGATTCCCCTGCACATTGCTTCTGTTTGCAAACCTGGCAAGCGGGATTTGATCTCTTGGATTTGCTCTCATGGAAAGTGCAAGAACCATTTCCTTCACAATTTTTATCACTTTGGGTTTTTTTGCATAGAGAAATACTTAAAAGAACTGGAGTCTTTATGATCATCATTATTATTATCGAGTTATTTTTAAACCCCTAAGTGTTTCAGTGAGCCCCGGATGAGCTGAGAGTCTTCATAGCAAGATGGTCCTTTGCTTCTTTTTTTCAACCTAATCTGAAAGTCCTTTATATAGTCTTGGTAGATGTAGTTAGAGAATTAGGTTTTCGAAATAATTAAAAACCTCATTGTAATGTTCTCTTACTACTTTCCCCTGGTGTCCTGTAACGTTTAGTTTTAAAATGATAAATTACATGAATAGGAAGTGACGTTGTTAGGTTTTGGTGTGCAATAGTGAAGGTGAAAAGACAGCGCGTAAAGGACCAAAAGTAACAGAACTGTTGCCAAAAGGTGCCAGCCAACCACGTACCTGTTGCTGTAAACTCGGTGCTTTCTGTTAATGAAATTCCTTCAGTCGCTGAAGGGTGAATGGAACGTTTTGGGGGAGGCCGCGGGGAGCAGGTCGCGGCCGGGGCCCAGCGCTGGCGTCGGTGGCTCTGGCAGCTCCAGCCCCGCGCCGGCGGGTCCGTGTCCGTCCCTGTCCCACGGGCCGCGGTTCCCTTTGCTGGGCAGAGCTGTGACGGGAAAGCGCTGGGTTTGTGTCCCTGGGAGATTCCTTTTCGCTCCTGAGATTTCTCTTTAATGCTTTTTAAAATCCTTTTTAAGGAGAATTGGGATGTGTGTGGCCTATTGAATATTTGAGTTGAAAAGTTTTTCTTTAGAAGACCTTATACTACCAAATGCTGAATGTAACTGCCATAAATTTCAGGAAAAAAAGCCACGAATGTGATCCTGTTTCCTGTAGGTGCATTTCTAGTGAGCGCGGTGTTGGTTCGTGTCGTTTGAACATGTTTATGCTCTGCGAAGCCGGATTCTCACAGCGGTTTGAGCACTCGCTGCCGCGGTGGTGCTGGTGGGGTGGACGGGCGGCAGCAGGAGCTGGGCCCAGCGGGGCGGTTGGCGGGGTGAGCTGTGCCCGCGGTGCCCGCGGCAGCGGCGGTTGGCGGGGTGAGCTGTGCCCGCGGTGCCCGCGGCAGCGGCGGTTGGCGGGGTGAGCTGTGCCCGCGGCAGCGGCGGTTGGCGGGGTGAGCTGTGCCCGCGGTGCCCACGGCAGCGGGAGCAGCGGGGACGGGGGAGAATTCTGCGATCTGGGCAACGGCTGGTGACTCGGTTGAGCCTGCACTACTTGAGAATTAACCTCTGCTGAGTTAGTAGTGTGTGTTCTGTACCTTTTAATTGTGCTTTACCTCTATTTAAAAGGTTTGTACTGCCTCTCCTCTTTGAAACTGGTAAAGCCTTTATAAATCTAAATTAATGAGCTTGCACAATCTTGTATACAGGAAACCCATCTTGTCTCTAACGTGATTATTAATGTATTATTCTGTAAAAACTTATTAAAAGGAGAGCAGTTTAACCACCTGGGTTTCATGTTTCTGCCTTGTTCCACGAGATCAGCGGTTGCTGGCGATGGCATTGCAAGCGTGAGCAGCTTCACGAGGTTCCGTTTCGCGTCGCTGCTGGGTTGTACCTCAGACCTTTTTCCACACGGGCACCAACAGCTCGCGGGGAGCAGGCACTGGCACAAAGAAACAAGGTGAGGTTCAGGGGAGGCCGCACCGCTGAGCTGGCTGCTTGGCGCAGAGCTTTTCAGTTACTTGTTCTTAATCGTGCAGCTTGGCTGTCCTGGCAGCTCAAGAGAAGAAAACGTGTCCCTGCCGCCACGGCACTGGAAGGTGCCTCACCCTGGGGCAGGTGCCAGGACAGCGGCTGTTCCTCCGCCGAGTGCTGCTCGATGCCTTGACGGGAGTGCTCGAGTCCAAAAGTACCAGGTTTCAGTCGTTTCTCAAGAAACGTTCACAGCAGTGGGATCTCGGTGGCGGCCGTGCATCCCGTCCCGGTCCCGCCGAACGGGGCCGCTGGGCGCAGCAGCGGGACCGGGTCGGATGCACGGCGGTGCGGTGCTGCCGTGAGCTCTGTCCCTGCAGTGTTATTGACCTTGATTCTCTCTCATTTGCATCCAGCATTTTTCATCCTCTGGAATATGGTGTTTGGGGACCTTTCCATCATTAAGTGGATTTACAGCAATTTCCTTATGTGTTTTCTCCAAGGGATTCTGTTATGAGAGGCACATTAAATCTCCATTAATACCTCATTATCCGACTGATAAGATTACCATGATAATGAGGCAGAAATTCTAATTGTTTCACTTCTTATTGTGCCTTTCATTAAATCATATACCTGGAAGTTGCCGTTGCAGAGGGGAGCTCCAGCCTGCGGCCCTCGGGAGGTGAGCCCCTCCCTGCGCGCCCTGGTCCTGTCCCCGGTGCCTGAGGGACGTGCTGGCCCTCGCTCCTGCGCCTCCTGACGTGGCTTCTGCTCCACCGCCGGGCTTCCAGGGGCCCAGGGCCTTTGGTAACCTGTGCTGGGGACCGTGGTTTTTGGGGGCGCACGTTCTGCGTGGCCCGGTGCACATGCTGTGGTTTTACAAGCCGCTCTCTCCCGAGGGCGTTGAGGCGCAGGGTGTGCAGCCTCCTCCAGAGCTGTTACAGCCCATCAGGTCAATGATCCATGAACTCAAAAGTCTCTAAGCAGGAGCAATTATTGTCTATCATGTGTCAAAGGCACCCGTATTGACCCCATAGATGGAGCCATTATGGCCTGTTGAGTCAACGATCCATGAACAGGAGTCCCTGGGAGCAGAGCTCTGGACAGGCCCCTCCAGCACCGTCAGTCGGTCCTGTCCCTCACCAGGGGCTGAGGGATGCAGCGGGTGCCCGGCAGGCTGGATTTGGGGTGTGGGGAGCACAGGCAGCACAGGTGCTGCCAGCTCCTGCGTCCGACCCCAACATCCCGCTGGGCTGGGGGACCGGCCCCCCGGGGCTGATCTGCTCCTGCCACCCTGGGGCGTCTGGTCCCCTGTGAGCAGCACGACCTGGGCTCTGGGCGGGGTGGACACCTTTGTGGGGCTGTGTCTGTCACACGCTGCTCGTGAGAGCCCCAGCCTTGTCTTGGCCACCAGCCTGTGGTCAACCTCATCGGGAAACGCTGCAGGGGACCCGCATGGCACCAGATCCAGCTCCCTCTGGAGCGGGCAAGCCCTCCCTGTGCACAGTGCTGTTCCTCGGGCTTGGCTCACGGCTGCGCGCCGGCGGCACCTCACCCCGCGGGCAGGGCTCGCCAGGACGAGGACGGCAGCAGCTCCTGCCTTGGGCACACGGCGGCGTTGGGCGCAGAGCCCCCGGCAGAGCTGCGAGCCGGGTGCACGCAGCGCTGGGGGATGTGTCCCTGGCGCTCCTTCCATCCACCTCTGCAGCAAAAAAATGTTATCCCGTACAAGTGGACTTCATTAGGCTCCTCCTGCGCTAACGAGGCAATGTCTCCATAGTAACTGGCACATGTGGAGAGCAGGAGGTGCAGAGGGACGGGGAGACAAAGCCTGTGCAGCAGTGGCGGGCAGACTCACGGCACAGCCCACGGCACCCCACAGCCCACAGTGCTGCTCGGCCGGGGGCGATGCCCCCTCGGGCCCCGCTGGCGGCGGCACAGCACCCACCCCGGCCACGCTGCCCCCCGAGGGGCACAGCCCCTGTGTGCAGCACGGCTGGTGCTTGTGGCAGCAACCCCCGGACGTGCGGCAGCCGGGCCATTGCTGCAGTGGGACGGGCGGCTTTTGGCACCGGCTGCGGAGCCGGAGGGTGACTGTGGGTCCGGGACAGGGTGGCCGTGGTTGGGCGGTGCTGCAGCACCTGGGCCGGGCAGGTGTGTGCGGGCAGCGGGTGCGTTGCGGGCAGCGGGTCCCTGCCCTGCCCGCCGCTGCCAGCCCCGCCAGCAGCGCAGCCACTTAACCACAGTGCCAGCACAGTCGTTGGGCTGGGGTTAATCAACATTCATTCATGTTTCCAAGTGTAAATTGAGCATTTGTTTAATTATGTGTAAGTAGCAATACATTCTGGCCATTATCTAAATCACTATTTTATTTCCTGGATGTGGTTTCATAATGCTGGGTTTGTGCTCCAACCTCTGCATCATTAACAGAGAAGAGTTAATGAATATAAAAGCGTAAAGGCTAATTACACTTTAATTTACAATCATGGTCTCATTTTGGGACCACATGAAATCTGTTTTGAAAACAATTAGAAAAAAAAAAGCCCAGTGAAGGTCTGGTGAGTAGAAGGGTTTTGGCACAAAGTGGATGGTGCCGGTGGCCGCCAGGCCCGTAGCAGTGTGGCCGCTCGGCACTGGTGAGGCCGGGGCTGCCCGTGGCTCCCGCGAGGGGGCCGGGTCCCTCTCTGTCGCTGCGGCCCCGCGGGGTGACAGCCCGGGCTGGTGGCGGGACCCCCCCAGGGCTGGTGCTGCTGCGGTGACGGTGCCGAGGGATGGAAATTGGAGCCTGAGCGAGAGTGCAGTTCACCTGAAGGAGACAAAGATTTATTGGGCTGCAGATGTTGAAAGCAAAATTCAGCAAGACTGCTGACTCGAGCACTTTGCAGTATTTACAATTACTGGGGATCTAATAGCTTTCCAGCGAGCAGGGTGCGGCAAGAGCAGGTACCGGTGCCCGGCTGTTACAGGGGATGGTGTCCGAAATCAAAGCTCATGGTGGGAGAGGTGATGGTGAGCGGTTTCAGGCTCTGGTTCTGCTGTGATGTCTGCAGGGGGATTGCTCTGACCAGCAGAAATTGGGCAACCTCGGGTGCCACGTTTGGTGTCATGGTAGCTCCCTGCAGGCTGTGGCAGGACAGAGCCCTGGCCCTGTCCCCCACCGCCAGCAGTCGCCCATGGCAGAGGCCATGGCTTCGTCCAAGGGGCTCCCTGTGGCTCTGAGGACTCGTCTGGTGCAGCCTCTGTGGGTGCTTGGCTCCAAAAGCGGGAGCGCTGGCAGCTGCCGTGGGATGCTGATCTCGCCAGGGTGCAGGAGGTGGTGGCCGTGCTGTCCCCTGCCTGGTGGTGAGTGCCTGCCCAGAGCCAAGTGTTTATGGAGCTGCTGCTCGGCTTCCCTGCCCGGGGCAGCCAGTACGGCAACAGCTGCTGCATTCGCCAAAACTGTGCTGTCTGTGCCCACATCCGTCATGGTCAGCCCTGCTGCCCGCTGCCTGCTCGTCCCTGCCCGGGTTCTGGGGCAGACGGTCCCAGCCCGTGTCCTGCTGCGGCACTGCCTGTGCCGGCGCTGGCCCTGGCAGTGGGACAGGCGCCAGCGCTGCCCCCACCGTCACAGCTGGTGCTGGGTCCAGGCCCTGGGATCCCCTCCCAGCTCCTGCCGCAGGTCCCGGGTGGGATTTGGTGCTGAGGTGTCGACCGGCGCGGTGGGGAGCGGGGCTGGGGCTGGGGCTGGAGCAGGTGCTGTGCACTGGGCGGGGGGGTGTGTATGCGTGCACACGTGCGCTCCTGTGTTTTGCAGTGGGTGAATATCTGTTTGTATTTCCTTTATTGTTCTGATTCCCTCAAAAATGAAATAAAAGCCGCGTGCTGACTGCAGGAGGGAGCGGTGGCTTCAGAGCGAGAGGCTCATTCTCTCCGCTGGGCTGGCTGCCTGCAGCTGGCAGAGGAAATAAATCTCCTCGAGAAAACCACTTTGCTCACACAATTTCAATCCAGCAGGGCATAGTGGCATCACTCACTTCTTGTTTTATTTAGCTGATAATCTTTTATTGGGCCAGTCAAGCCCCATGGAAGCGCAGTCAGTGCCGTCCCCCGCCGCCGCGGTGCTCGCAGCCGGGAGCTCACCATGCCGGCCGGGAGGGCAGCGATGCCCACGGTGAATCCCCCGCCGGGCCCGGCTTGGGCAGCGCTGCAGCCGTGCGGGTTGTGTCCCCTGCACGGGTCCCTGAGCTGTGGCCCTGCAGAAGCACCGGAGGCCCTGCAGTTCTGCTCCCCCTTCCGTGGCTGAGGACAGGACGTGTCCTTCTCGCCAGGTGTCTCTGGCGGTGGCCCAGGGCCATCTGCTCAGCCGGGTTTAGAGGACTCAGCAGTCGCAGCAGCCCCAGGGGCTCTGCAGATGCCTCTCCTGGTGATGGATGTGCTGAGCCCGGGACGGGGGCTCCTCCTACATTTGCCATCACAGGCACCCGATCACCCTCGCTGGGGATGTCGGTGCTGCGGCTGTGCTGTCCCCCAGGTCCCTGTGGGGTCCGTGTGCCCAGCAGTGCGAGCACGTCCCCGCTCTGCCGAGGGCACCTGGGGGCACCTTCCCCCTGCCTCCCCCGCTAACACGTGTGCTGTGCCACAGCCAAAACCTCGCGCGTCCCTCAGACAGGTTTGTCATCCGGATTGTCACTGCGTGGCAAGGCCGTGTCACTAATGAGTACATCCAGCGGGCTGAGTGCCTGCGGTCGCTAATTGAAAGCGTTCACAATTGGGAATTAACATGGGTTGGGAACACTCCCTGCACTGGTGAAGATTTGCCTTTCAAAAACTCACCAGCTGCTCCAGTGGCAGAGGCAGAGCAGCCGCAGTGCCCTGACCTGTGCTGGGAGCGGCCAGTGGCACCGGGGCAGGTTCAGGGGATCGTGTCCCCACGGCCCAGCCCACCGCGGCAGCCTGGGCAGCTTGGGCTATGTTGGCGTGGGACGCAGCCACGAGGCACCGCAGTGGCACGTGCTGTCCCCTCTATCCCCCAACAGCTCGTCTGTGTCCTGTTTGCAGGGCTTGGATGATGTGCAGGAACGGTGCACAGGAGGGGCCAGGGTGACACCCGGCCGTGCCGTGCTGCACCTGTGGGTGCCGGAGTTGCTGTTGCCGGCGGTGCCGCTGCCGGCTGCCGTGAGCCCTCCCGCCTGCAGCTCCAGCAGAGGTGGCTGCTGCTCTTCCCAGCGCAGGGCTGCTGCGAGCCGAGCTGCGGTGGGCTGGCTGCAGATGTTCCTTCTCATACTTAACCCTGAGAAACGCGGCACCCAAACCTGCAGCTGAGGTGGTGGCGGGGGCTGGCGGGGGCTTTGGCTGTTTTGGGAAGTGTCAGTGTGATGTGTTTTGCCTTGCCAGGGCTCACAGCTTGTGCATGAATCTTTGCAGCAGCACCAGTAATCTCTCGTGGAGGGCGAGCGGGGGCCAGGGGCTGCAGCCCCCACCTCCCATCGCTGCTGCTGCATCCCCCCAGGATGGCAGGGACCCACTGTCCCCGTGGCACGAGCCAGGCCCTGTGCTCACCGTCCCTTGTGGGGCTTGGCTGCCCTCGGCTCCCCATGGCAGCGAGATCAGGATGCCGGTGGTGCTGGGCATCGCCTCAGCCTCCCCGCCGCTCCCCTGTGTCAGTGTTCCCGTCTGCCCACCAGTCCTTGTCATCCCAAATCTTATCAGCACTGATTTCATATTTACTTCCAGATCGTGGATGAAAATGTTGAACATCATCATTCGATGATGATTCCCCATTGACAACTACTTTTTGAGACCTGTCACTCAGCTAATTCTTAATCCTTTTAATGTGTGCTCTATTGATATTATATAGAGCTAATTTTTTAATCAAAATGTCATGTACTATTAAATCAAATGCCTAACAGAAGCCTAAGTATACCACAGCTTCTCAGTTGCTTTTATTAGTTAAACTTTTAAATTGAAAGAGTGAAACCAAATTTTTTGACAAGCCAAGTCCTACTTTCCATAAAACTGTGCTACCTGGTGCTGATTACAGCCCCATTCGCTATTGACTGTGGCTGTTCCAGCTCCTTGCTGCTGCCTCGGGATGGATGCTGCAGAGGGGTGAGCTGGGGTCACTCAGTGCTGATGCGGGGCTGGGGTCCCGGGGTGGCCGCGGTGCTGGGGTGGAGGAGCCGCGCTGGGGCCACTTCACAGTTAATGTCTTGGTGGGGAAACGGGAATTTTCCTCCATGCTGGATGCAGCCTCTGACCTGAAAACCACGGCCCAGCCTCTGCGGTGCAGAGCAAGCGCAGGCGAGCAAATGTGATATGACAGCCCAAGACACACCAATATGGTTACCAGCTGTCCGGCCGCCACTGGGCTGTACTGGTTGGGAAGGCACTGCCCCAATCACAGATGCATTTCGAGGGGAGGAGGGAGGTGCGGGCAGGGACGTGCAGGCAGGCACACGCTGCCCAGTGCCGTGTTGCTGGGATGGCACCACTGCTCACCAGGGTCATACGAGCCCACCACGGTCCCACGAGTGTCACCCTGAATGGGTGTTCGGGCACAGTCTGCCCAACGCCGGAGCCACCCTGTGCCACAGCAGCCAGGCTGTGGGGAGCCCTGCCCAGCGCCTGGGGAGCCGGGGCTGCGGGGACCCCGCAAACCCCTCTGCCCAGGGACCCCTCGCTGCTGCCCGCACGGGTCCTGCACGGTCCGTCCTGCACCAGGTGGCTTCGCTGCTCTCTGCCCTCCAGATCAGGCAACTCTTTGTAAATCTAAATTAATAAGGTTGCATGGCTATAGACACAGGAACATGCGCTGTATCTTGTCTTTGTCGATCAATGCATTATATCATCCCATAAAACTGATTAAAAAGCAGAGCAGTTCATCTCACCAGGTTCCACGTCTCAACATTATAAATTTCATATTATGGTTAATGATTGTCAGTGCAGACGGAGAACACGCAAGCTGATCAGTATTGTAGTTTATAATTAATTATTGGAGCATTGCTGCAGAGGACACTGAGGAGGGGGTGGCTGCTGATTAGCAATTTGTTATCCCTATAACACCAAAGAGCGACGTGGAGGGGAGTTTGTGTGTCTGGCACTGCCCATGCCCGAGCGCCACTGCCAGCAGAGGGGTCCTGGCTGAGGAACGGGGCACCCGCGGGAACGTCACCACACGTGTCCCCATCGTGCCTCTGTGGGCACGGGCAGGTCACGCAGGCGCCTGCCCACCGTCGGGGCACGGCTGGCAGCCTGGGGGCTCCCGCTCCCCTGTTTCTCCTGCATCCCCCTGGGCGCTTCAGGCGCCCCATTGTCCGCGGGGAAGCTGCACTGAGCAGATGTCTCTGCCCCAGCTCTGGACACGGGCATGTGGGTCCCTCAGGCGAGACGGTGACCTGGTTGCCAATGCCAGCTGCTCGGATGATGCTCTGGCACAAGACCCCTGCCCGGCAGCCCTGCCCGGGGCTGCCCAGGGGCTGAGCCCCCCCGGCCGGGCCGGGCGCTTTTCCTCTGCTCAGCCCTGGTCACTGTGCCCCCTCCTCCTGCAGCTGCCATCATTTCATCACCCAGAGCAGAGGAAAGGCAGAAAATTCTTCAGAACGAGAAAAAACAAACAAAAAAACCCCAAACCAACACTAAAGTCCCATTTAAAAAGAGCAAACATTGGCAAGTAATTGGATTAGGTCTTTATCAGATCTTCTCCTTCACAATCATCAGTCTGTTCCTCCACGGGGGGTGCCGTCTTATCACAGGGATTTAACTTTTATTGACTAATAATGATGCTTTACAGAGAAAGAAGCGGGGCCCTGCGCCAAGGGGAAGTGTCACAGCCTCGGGAAGCCACTGCCATGGTGCTTTGTTTGCTTATTTTCTGTTGCAGGGTTTAGTGTGGGGATGAGTTTGATCCCCCCAGCAACAACGTGATGAGAGGCACCAAACCGGGATGCAAAAAGACAGCTTTTTTCTTTTTCCAAATAGCATGACAGGCATGTGGGGCTGGGAAGAGACACCTTGGAGAAGTGACATTGCCTGCAAAGGGACCTGTGGAGCCTGTTTTTTACCTAGTTCACCAGAAATCATGAGGTTGGTATTAGAGGGGGGACAAAAACCCCACACTAGACCAACTCCCGCATCTCAACTGGGTCTCCGGTGGGGGAGACCCTTCCCCAAGCCAAACAGTAGCCGGGGGCTGCTGAGGACGTGGCGGTGGCCCCCGCTTGGGTGCCAGTCAAGGGTCCCCGGCAGCATCAGGCGGCGAGCGGGGCGGTGGGCACTGGGGCTGCGTCCCCCCCGTGCCATGGCAGGGTGGGCACCGGCTCCTCCAGGCTGCCCCAGCGTGGGGGTCTCGCCACGGCCCAAACAGCCCCCAAGCTGCCACGTCCTGGCGGGCGGTGTCGGGGCTGCTGTGGGTGGGCGGCCCTGGGAGCTGAGCGGGTCCCCAGCTGCGGCCAGGGCCAGGGCCGGGGCTGTGACGGTGGCAGAGCCGCAGGGCTGCTGCCGACGGCCTCAAGATGGCACGCTAAGAGTGGGAACCGCGCGCAGAACAAAGACAGCTCAGCCCAGCCCAGGCCCGGGCTCCAGCCCCAGCCCCATCCCACATCCCATCCCGCAGCCCCAAACAGGGTCCCCGGGGGCTGCAGGGTCCCTGTCGCTGGCCCCCGCATGGGGACAGCCGGGCGGGAGCTGCTGTGCCCCACTGAGCATCGGTCACCGAACAGCACCGATGTCCGGACGGCGTCAGGTCAGAAAGGCACTGCGGGGAGACGGGCACCCCATGGGTCAGGGACCCGGCACCCGCTGTCAGCAGGTCCTGCAGCACCGGCCATCGCTGCACACAGCACCGTACCAACGGCACCACCGCTCACACCGCGGCGGCGCTGGCTGCGAACCGGCATGCGCACACACCGGGTCAGTTAACCCGGGTATTGAAGGCGAGTTGTTATCTCCGTGTATTTGTCTGTATTTAGACGGTCTCTGAGAGGCCTCGCAAGTGAGAACAAGCTCCCTGGCAGAGCCGCAGCCCCTCGGAGGCGGCCGAGCCATGCGGCTGCCCCCAGCCCGCCCCCCCGGCACGGGGCAGCGGGACCCCCAGTGCGCACCCACACCCGCCGCGCTGTGCCAGGTGTCACGCTGGCACGTCAGTCACAGCCCGGGAGGTGACAGGGCTGATGTTACTGTCACAACACCGCGTGTCTGCGGGGACTTTGTGGGGTCTGGTTGATGTTCCAGCGCACCTTTCCTCGCAGCGCTCTGGGCAGGGACGGTGGGACGCTGCAGCAGCGCAGGGACGATGCCCGTGGCAGGTGGCAGCACAGACGCACCGAGCCCTTTGGTGCCAGGTGTGATGCCGGGGGGTCCCGGCTGCCCCTGGCTTGAAGTGCAGCCCTGGCGCTTTGCCGGGCTGTGGGCTCCTGCGGCAGCCGGCTGGTTCTGTCCGGGCTGCTGGGACCATGGTCCTGCCGGGCTGCCCCGCCACGTCTCTCCCCGTCACCGCGCCGTGAGCCCGCACCACAAGCCTGCACCACGAGCCTGCACCACGAGCCTGCACCACGAGCCCGCACGGCGCTGCCGGGAGCGGGGCTGGGGCAGGAGGTGCCTGTCCTGCTAATTAGTGTGTGCTGAGGAGGAACTCGCTCAGCTCTGTCTGGCTTGACATTAAGACCTAAATTTGCTGTAAAACCAAATGGATACACACACCCACATCTCTAAGGCTTTTAGTTCAGCAACAAGTGAATCCATCAAAGCCCAGCACCTAATTTAATAGCAATAATGAAAGGTGTGCGTCACTATTAATTTAAGCACTCCAGCATTAGCCTTGCACTTAGAAACCAGCAAGGCAAAGCTATTTACAAATGAATGTACCAGGGCAATAAATTGAAAGTACTGGTTTGACCTGTGGTGGCTGCTTTCTTCATTTATACATAGATATATTTCTATAGATGCATTTATTCCCATCTCTTTAGCAAGGCCTCCCTAATTAAGTTGAAGTGGCAGTGGAAGTGTGGCAGTAAGTGTGGAAAGAAGCTGCTAAAAACATATTTAACTCATTATAAATAATCTTTGATACCATAAGGTTGGATAAAGGTTTGCGGTATCAGAGCAGGCCGCCAAGGAAGGCCAAGGGGATCGCCTGCAGCAGCGGGAGCATTTGCATCGCACCGTTTGACCTCCTTGCACTGCGGGAAGGAAAAACGGCGCTGGTGCGGGAGCCCCCGCTTGCACGGGGGCCCTGGGGCGCCAGCACCAGAAACGGCACCAGTAACGGCACCAGCAGCAGCGCTGGCTCTGGAGCACCGGGGAGCGAGGCAGGTGAGTGTCTGTGGGCACAGAGGTGCCGGCCCCGCGTCGCCGCGTGTGCCCCAGGATGATGTGTGTTACGAGGAAGGTGTATGTCACCCACATTAAAGGAGTTTAATGTGCTCAGAGTCACATTATTGTACCCTTGTAGAATACATTATCTGTCACGCTGCTTTTACAGGCTGTCACCTCACAGAAAGGCTACAGTGTTCCTGGAAACCATTATCAGCCTTTAATGATATTATCAAAATTGGAGCGCGGGGTGGTGGGGCCGGGAGGCGGCACTGCCGTGGCTGCCGCTTTGTGTGCCCACGGATGAGCCTCCCGCACGCCTGGCGTGGCCGGCACGTGGGAACATCTGTGCCGTGGGGACGGGGACGGGGACGGGGACGGGGACGGGGACGGGGACGGGGACAGGCGAGCGCGTGTGCCGGGGCAGGAGCGGCCGCGCTGGCAGGACGGGGCTGCTCAGCCTGCGCACGATGGCCCCGCATGGCCCGGCCGTGACACGCGGGGGCTGCAGGGCCGTGTCACCCCGGTGGCCGTTGCTGTGAGGCAGAGCAGCACCTGCCCGGCCTTCTGGGGCAAAACTCAGCGGCCGAAGGCGGGATGGGGGCCCTGGGGCTGCTGACCCTGCAGCCTTTTTCCTGTGCCAGGGCTGTTGGGGACACTCTGGCTGCCACCCAGCGCAGCACGGGCCGGTAACCCAGCGGAACCAGGGGCTGCGTCAGCCTCTGAACATCGCTCTTCCCTCTCCCTGTCAGGTGAAATTAAAAAAAAAAAGGGAGCCTTCTTTTTTGGAGTGTAATCTTCTGTCTGCGACAAGAAGCCACATAAACTGATAAATTGCAGATTAAACGAGTGCCACACTCCACTTCAGTCCCTGGCTGTTAATTCCCCAGTTGTGCAATTCCCCGCTCGCAGGGCCTGTCAATTCCGGCTAATCGCAAGCGGCACTAAAACACTCTGCCCTGACAGCCCCAGATCAAGGAACCCCCGGCTCCTCGCTCAGGTGATTGCATGCATCACATGCACAAATCAGCAATATGCCAGCGGGGCGGAATTATGTCCGATGACAGCCCAGACATGAGGTACATATTGCGGAGCCGGCGAGCCCCAGCCGCCGTGACAGATTGCGGCGCGGGGCTGCGCGCTGGTGCGGGAGCTCCCGGCTGCACCCAACACACCCGGCACTTGTGCCACGGAGCCGCCGGCACCTCGGCTGTGCCGCTGCAGGACGGGGCAGCGCCGGCCCTGTCCCAGCCCTGTCCTCTGTGGAGCTGCCACCCGGGCTGCCCGAAGGGGCCGGTGCCGGCTCGGGGTGAAGCTGTTCCCGTGCTGGTGCGGTCGCCGGGCGCTGGGGGTGGGAGGGTTGGGGTTGGAGGGCACCGCAGGCACGCGGGGCCCTGGTCTTCCCACCCGTGATGGGGGAAAGCCCCGCTCAGCCCAGCCCCAGCTCTGTTTTAACATTTAACTTGCCTTAGTCTGTGATCCCGAAAAGCTTAAATTAATGACAGCCTTGCAGTTGCTCATTAATAATTGCTTCATTACTGTAGGCGATTGCATTCTCCTGACAATAATGGTGTTTGCTGGTGTATTTCTAACTTTCTGGCATTTCGACTCCCTAATAGAGCCCCAGCACTGCCCGAGCTGAAACCCCCCTGGCCCGGCTCAGCCCCGGCGCCTTCCCCGGCACGTGTGCGTCTTCGTGAGCTCCTGAGAAGTCTGAACCCACTGGCGGATTCTCAGCCTCCATCACACACTGGGGTGATGCTCATGCAAAGGGCAGTTTGGGAGCAGCGCTGCAGAGCGGGTGGGACGGGAGCCCCGCTGAGCGGGGCAGGTCCCGTGGGTGCAACTTGTCCGCGGTGAGCGGGGCTGGCGGGAGGTGCAGAAAGGTTGGCGGTGCTGTGGTTGGGGCTGCCGCAGCCTGGGCCCCGCCACTGCCGCGACGGCGGCTGGAATGCAAGTGCCGCTGTCAGCTCCTCCGAGAAATCCATCAGGCGGCAGCAGTGTTGGCAATGGGGGAATCGCGGCCCCGTCCCCGCGCTCGCGGTGCGGAAGTGACCACTTGTGCCCCAGTTTAGCCTGAGCCGCCGGCTCGGAGCCCATTATGGCATCGCGTGTGTTGCCCCTGCACTCCCCACCTGGGGAGGGGGCTCATTTGTAGTTAAAAATCTATTGTGACTTGTCAGAAAAATGAATAAATGAGCACATTATTTTTTCATTTTGGAGCTCAGCATCTGTTTGTCTAATCAAGAAAGAGAACTGGGAAAGTCAACCAGGGCTGACGCACACATTTTATTTAACTTTTCCTCTGTCAAAGGAGTTTAAATGTGTAATGAACAGGCCATGGTGATTTGAAATATAATCCCATTACTCTGATGAGATTACCAAGGCTGTGAGAGTTCACAAATCATGCTTAGGGTTTTTAGAGCAAACAACACCCTGTTGAGATTTTTTCTTTTCTTGCATTTAAGCAGAGGTGTGTGGGGAGAATAAAACATGACAGTGCTTAACCCTTCGTGCCGCGGCAGTGCGGCTGTGCCGGGGCGGCGGTGCCGGGAGCCCCCGCTGTCCTGCCCGGCCTCTGCTCCTGCTCTGCCTGCGCGTCTCCGTCCTCGTCCCAGCGCCCGCACTGGGGAGGCTGCACTGGGATGTGATTTAAGGGGCATTAATTTTAGCAGCAGCAGCAGCACCCAATACCACACGCTGCCACAGCAGCGCATTTCCATGAAATTCATGGGCCCATTACAAACATGTCTCCATAAATAACTCCCCCCATTAATCTCAGGGCTGCACCCAGGGCTGTATGATGGTTTTTGCTGCTTGTCCCGGTGCAGGGTGGGTGCAGGGGCAGCAGCAAAAGCGCCTGGGACACGCCAGGCTCCTGCCAACCGAACCCCAAAGGAACCTCTGGCTCCGACTCCCGGAGCTCACGGCAGAGCCGGCGTCAGGCTCCCCAGTGCTCTCGCCCGGGATGCAGCACGTGCCCAGTGTTCTCTGCTCAAAGGTGGCTCTTTTGTTTCCCAATATGCTGATGGGACCCAGGAGGTAGCACGCGCTCGTCCCCACGCGCTGCGGCTGCTCCCCCCCGGGCCATCCCCACCTGCCCGATGCTCCTGAGCAGCAAAGCCGCTCGTCAGCATCAGCTATTTTATTCTTTCACGGATCTCCCAGACAAACGCTCAGCCACCCAGGAGCACAATGAATGACCTCGGGGTCTCACCACAAAGGTCACTCATCTCTCCTGGTGGACTCTCACCAGGTCTGTGCCTGCAACTCTTCGCAAGCACACGCTCTGCTCCATGAGGTGCCATCGGCCGTAAAACCCCAGGTGCACGTGCAGCCGGGTCCCCTCCAACAGCAGAAGTAAGAGAAAATTCAGCAAAGCTCCGATGCCTCCAACAGCTCGTCCGTGAGGAGCGTCCTCGTGGCGTGAGCGCAGCCGCCCTCCCGCCGGAGCCAGGAAGGCACGAGGAACAGCTTGCTTTGCTGACCCAGTTGAATGCCCATCTGAATCAATTAAATCTACAACTACCGGGAAAGACCAGCCCGTGCTGGGTTTGTGTTCAGCTGCGCACAGATTGCAACCATGAGCTCCGATTTAACCCTTTCAGCAAGCACCAAATGGTAGAAATGTCTGTTCGGAGGGAGAGGCTGTTCATCTCCTGAAACGCTGGACGTTTCCAGAATTTTGGGACGGTTTCCTCCACACCACATATTCAACTGGATCTGAATTTTGAAAGATCTTATCTGCAAACAGCCCTTTCAGAGCAAATAAACTCATCTGGGGCTCCCCAGCCCGGCTGCTCCCCGGACGTGCCGCGTGTCCCGGCTCTGCCGCAGGGGAACACCGTGCGCGGCACAACGTGAGAGACGGTGCAGCCACGCATGTCTGCGCACGGGGCTCTGCGCCCACAGATATTGCCACAGTTCAGCCAGCAGAGATTTGTTTATTATGTGAGTCTTTAGGCTTTGCTGAAAGCAAAATACTGCACATATGGAATATCTACTGATAATAAATAAATGTAAGTGGGTGGCAATAGCATTATGGCCATGGAGAAAACGAGTAGACTTCTATATTTTCTGATAGCAACGTAGGCAATTTTTGAGTTCAGTTTAAAGAATTGAAACTATGTGGCAAAAGAACATTCACATAACAACTTTAATGTTAAATAGTTCACAAAGTTGGTTAAAAGAGTCATTTACATTGCATTATTTGAAGGGTCTCTCCCCATTGCATCTGTGCTGCATTTGCACATATAAAATATTAAAAAATGTAATATCACACTATAAAATATTTTTTCTCCTGTTTTGCAGATATTGTGGAAGACTGTACAGTGAGGACAGGGCTCCGCTCCTGCGGCAGCACCGGGAGGGCTGAACCTTTACAAACCGAGAACTTAAAACACAACCGATAAGTGACAAGTTGTCTCTGCCTTCGTGTTTCCTCCTAAGGTACGTGTTAAGGCTCAGAAAGTTTTCTCTACAAAAGCAAGGCAGGACGCTGCCAGAGGTCACGCAGCGGCGGGGGAACCTGCTCTGCCCGCAGGACCTGCAGCCCCGGCTGCGGTTAAATGCTCCTCGGAACCGGCGGCATTTTGGTGATACCGAATCCCCGGCAGCCGCGCAGAGCTCCGGCCACGGCGACTCGGGGAGATTTCTGAAGGACACCTCTGGTGAACTGAACCAAAACCGCAGCTCTGGTTCCCAGTAATCCCCTTCACGTGTGGACAAGGCCAAAATAGTTACAAATCCCAGTACAAAGCAGGTCTTAATTTTTATTTTTAAAGAACAATATTAAGAAAAAGAGAAGGCATTTCTCAGTGTCTCGAGGAGCTGCGGAGCCAGCGCGGGCAGCCGCGGGCAGGAGGATGCTCCTTTCCACCGCGGAGGTGCTGCCTTGATTTCAAAACACTGTGGTGACTGAAGCAAATAACTTCCAATAAAACGTATGCAAAGCTGAAAAGCACAGTTAAATAAAAATATTTCTGAACAAAACAAACCACAACAGACTCGACCGTCTCAACGTTTCTTCACAAATCAGCTCCCTGCACCGGCTGCTGTTCCCTGGCTCACGGTTGCCTCCTGCACTTCAGCAACAGCAGTGAAACCATCTGGGACTCCAGCCTCCCCCCAAAAGAACTGTGCATCATATGGACCTTGAAAAAGATTACATCTGTTTATTAATAGTAAAAATGGATACATTTGTCCTACATTTTGTTTTTAGAAATTTGATCATGTCACAAGCAATACCTGTGTGTACGTGGGTGTATTACAGATGTATATAATTTATTTTAACCAGGCTGTGAAATAACATGTAATCACATCTCTTCTTGTGATTGTACATAATACAGTAATTAAATGATGCCAGTCTACGTCATTCTCTTATTTCTAATCAAAGGAACCTGAAGCGTAACAGTCTTCTTTCCGGCTGATATGGCTCTTTATTGTGTCACGGGGGAGACTTCCCATCACCACCGAGGGAGAATCTTCCAGCTGGCAGCGACGGGCCGTTGGGTTCTGCGCGGCCGCTCCTGCCCGTGCGGCGGCAGCTCCCGCGGCCCCCGCGTCTCCCGGGCCGCGCAGACGGGCTCTCCTCGGCCAGGCCTCACTGCTGCCCCGACTTCTTCTCCTTCTGGAAGCTGAAGCTTGTTCTCCTGCTCAGTTTTCTTTGTTTCTGAGCAAAATAATCTGCTCTGGCTGTGCTTGCTCGCGACTCCAGAATATAGTTAACCTGCGAGACACGAACCGGTATTTAATGTCGTCGGTGCCTCGGTGGGGCAGCCCAGCGCGGGCAGGGCCCCTCTCCCCGCCCAGCTGAGCGAGGCTTTAGTAAAGCCAGTCCCCGGTGGTGCAGAGAAGCGGGAGAGCCCGGCTCTGGCAGCCGCTGCCCGGCCCTGGTCCCCACCGCGGCTCCCGCGTCCCCTCCCCACATCCCACCCGCGTCACCCGAACCTCCGGGACCGAGTCGCAAAGACACGGAGCGCCGGCCTGGTGCAGCAACGGGCTTCAGTAAACACCTTCATCAGCTTCAGTAAAAAGAATTCTTCCCTTGCTATGTTTGCATACTCAGCTGATCTCATCGTTTCCCTGTGTTTTGGCACATTTTACTTGATGAAAGCATTTTTAAATGATATTTAACAAGCCTGCTATTCCCTAAATTTATTATCTCCAGTGCTTTGTGATAATCACATAGATAATTTTAATGGAAGGTTAATGCAAGAATCAAAAAGATAAAAATGCCCTTTGGTCTGCCATTAGCTGGTTAATACGCTGTGGCTTAAAACTTGCACAATTTTATGCACTGTAGAGTGTTTCACTTTCATTTCATATTACAGCTTAAGGCATAAAAGTATAGGGAATTTTCATGGTCAATAAAGCCTCGGTCTTTCTCACTTGATCATGTAAAACCCCCTAACTTGAAAAGTGTGATTTCCCTGAGACTGCTAATACTGACGGAATTGAAAACAAACTGGTAACTTATGCATGAAACCAGAAAATGTTCAATATCAACAATCTGCAAGCTAAGAAAAAGCTGTTCAATAATATTTCTCTCTTGAATATTCATGTTAGTCCTAGCAAATGTTTTTCTTTTTTTAGCCTTCTTTTAGCACCAGTCTCAGATGTGTCATGTGCTCTGGATTACAGGGGCTTATTTAAGATAAAGTAGGAACAAAAGACTTGGCCTAACAGTTCATGAAGTAAGTTGAAAATCCCCCAAATACATTCACCTTCTACATTATTAATAAAAATTATCTTATCATACGTCAGTTATTTAGCAATCCTCCAAACTCCACATAGAAAATCAAAGCAAACATAACAGATGGCTTGCCAAAATTACTGCTTTTCGAATTCTGAATTGCTATAAAATATTAGTTTGTGGAAAATCAAAATTAATCATTCAAGACTGTAACAAAAATTTGTTTCAGAAAATAAGTCTGTATGTGTATGTACTGAGCCACAGGAAAAGCAAATAAATCTGATGAAGTATCGGGTGGGAAAAACAACCTTTTCGCTTTGTACAAACGCTGCGTTCGGAACAGACGTGTGAAGGGCACAATGAAATTTGGTATTTTCCTATTAAATTCCACAGAAAACCAGTGTCTCTGTTAACTAGAAACAAATACGAAAGGGACCGTTGTACAGAAGCCGGCCGTCCCTGTGCGGCTGTTCTCAAACACCGACGAGGCAGCAGCAGCCGCAGCTCCTGGCGCCTCGGGAGCCCCCGGACACCCACACGTCCAACAAGTGCTAGAACACCCATTCTGGGGCACGTTAACATTTAATACTCACCTTCAGTACAATTTCATTGACGGTAGCAGCATCTGATTCAAAGTAAAGGTGTTTGTAGTCATGATTGCTTAGATATGTAAGTTTAAATATCGCATGACCTGCAAAGACAAGAAGAGATGCGCTCAGAGCGTTGAACGCGGCCGCGCGCACAGATGGCGAGTCCCGCGCACCACCGCGCGCCAGAAGGAGCCACGGAACGCTGACAGGCTTCTCATGTCATTTCAATTTAAGGCAAGTGGTGGCTCACAGGAGCAGCTGAACCCGGTTCAATAAAGTTCCTTCTCCCATCACAGCCCCGCTGCAGGAAATGCAGAATCCATCAAACGGCTGGTTAGCTCCCGCTCAGCCCGCCAGTGCATTTCGGCTGAACTGCCACATTAGGGCGGCTTTATGGAACTACTCACTGTATAATCACCCCATGCAGGAGATAAGGGTTATATTTAAAACGAAAGGCCAATTAACCCCAGCCCAGCCCGCGGCCGTGGCTCCAGCGTCAAGGTCTGTCTGCAGAATGGGTGGGAAGGCAAAATACCCTTCACCTGTGTGGGTGTGCACGGCTCCAAAATTACAATCAAACGTATTCTATACATTGTACTTTTCCCTCAGTTTTGTCATAATGTATTCAGTTCAAAGGTCAAAGTTAAGTAATCCATAAAGTAACAGCCACATTACTGTAAATTCAGGTCTTTCCTGGAGGAAAGCTAATTCGAAGCCTTATTTACATTATCTAATTCTCCAGGTTACCAAAAAGTGACTGATATACGCTCAGATCTGTGGCCAGGAAATCTGAGATGCAAGTATTTTATTGTGGCATGTTAATTAAACACCATTATGATGCACTAATCTGGAATATAAAATCTATATTGAAAAATTGGCTAATAATAATAATAAAAACCCCTTTAAATCATTTGACAAACGATGCCTCAGTGGTACTAAAGATGCGGGAATTCCTGGCCGCGCTCATCAGCATGTTAATGCATGCACCCTGGCTCTGCTCGGGACGGGATTGAGCTTCTTTATGATTCTGAGAGCATGCGGGCACCATTCCTGGGGACCCGACACCGCCCTTGTCCTTGGACATTTCATATCACACACAGTTACGCAAACAGACTACTAGAACTGAAAATCAGGACGGCACAAAACATGGTCTGCAGGATCCCAGCGAGGCTCTTTGTCTGGGGTGTGGGCGGCTCACGGTGGCTCCTGCCGCGAGTCGCGGCTCCGTTCACCCCGTGTCCAGGTTCGTTCCACGTTCTCCCCGCTCTGCCACCCGGCGCAGGGACAGGACATGGAACCAGAGCCACGTGTTCATGTGGAACCCAAGCGAGATCCCGGCCTCTGTCCTGCTGGTGGAGAAACTCTCCCCAGTGCCCCCGTCTTTCTCTTAAACCCGCGATTTACTCCTCCTTTCCAGCAAAAGCATTTATACAGCTGACAGAGCAGAACTCTGGTTTTGAGCACTGATTTTAGAATTGTGAGGACTCGGCTCTTTTGACGACAATTAGAGGGACAGACGCTGGTAACGGCCTCACCGAGCCATGGGCTGCGCTCAGTGGGACGCTCGGCACAGGGGACGCGGCGCGGGGGATGCTCGGGGGCACAGGGGACGCGGCACAGGGGACACTCGGGGGCACGGGGGACGCGGTGCTGCCGCTGAGCCCGATGCCAAGATCACAGCGCGGCCTGCGCCCTGACGGGTGATCGAGTGCAAAGAAGCTGAGAAGACTTTTCTTTCGAAAGCCCCATTACAGCATTATGTTTATGTGCTCCGTGTCCACATTACACTATTTACAGCATGAAATATTAGTTCATTGAAATCCTAACTGGCACTTTGCTCGGCTACTATCCCAGCCAGATGGAATTTCTGAATTGTGAGATTGATTTCCATTTCCAAGAGGGCTTAAATATGTGATGTACCTCTTTCCAACAGAGCACCACCCTTGACAATTGAGACATCAGCAGGAACTTCAATGGGTTTATACTTCCATATAGGAATATCTGGTAACAAACAGCAGCAGCTCAAGTGGCTCCTACTGCACACGGTGGCAGAATGAAAACAAATGCAGATTTTGCACGAACGGCTTCATCACCGTGGCTCCTACACAATCAACCCTCTCTTTTGCCAGTGCCACTCTTTAAAACTATATGCACTGAATGAAATCACTAATTAGATGGAGGATGAAAGGAATATTCATGACTTGGACAAAAAAGAAAACAAACACTGGGAAATGCAAATTTATGTTAATTTTTCAATATACCTTGATGATTGCTTTGTCATTACAGGGCCATAAGGCAGAAGTCAACAATTAAGAGTTATTAGTGGGATAAATAGCTAGAGAAAGACCTCTCTGAAGAGCAAAACACTTATGGGCATCATTTGATATCATCACAGATTTTTACTCTTTCAGAAACTGTGACTACAACCGGATCAGACCTTGAAATCTCTTCTCACAGACTCAGAACGGATTACAAAGAAATAGAAATATACTAGTAAAAAGGCAAGGAATGATGAAAATAAAATACACACAACCAATGTTTCTGTACAAAGGCAAATTTACTTAAAACACTGCATGAAATGGGGTGACCTCTGCTCACCAGCCACTGTTACATTTCATCTAACAGCACTGGGGAGGGACTCTGGTGTCTGAAATCCATGTGCGTACCCCACAAATGAGGCTGTGACCCTGGAGCAGGGCCTGAAGGTCCTACAAAAACACAAGTGTTGCTTTAGCATCACAACACCCCTCCTGGAAAGCTCGAATAACAAGCAGGCTCACGAGTCTTCTGCTGGGGGTGCCGGGGGTTGCAGGGAGGCGGCACCGAGCGGGCTCGGGGACACGGAGCAGCAGCGCTGTCCTGAGTGCCACAGGGGCTCAGCCCATCCTCCGCAAGCGACAGTTACCCAGAGGCTGGTGTCCAGAGGATGGAGCCCTGACCCCGACATGAGTGGAACCACGGCGGGGTCCGACCCCCGCGTCCCGGTGACCCGTCTCCTGCAAACCCGGGCAGCACTTCAGTGGCAACAAACGATGTGAACGTTCAGGACAAAGCAATCGCTGTAGCCCTGCCGGCTTGCCCGCTCCTCTCAAGAGTGGCATATTTCACGATCACTTTCCTACAGCTCAGGTCTTTACACTCTGCTGTGGGCTGATTATAAACCACTGCCATTAGTGGATGTCTTGTTCCCAGATGTCCTGAAAGCAGAGGTGCTACTGAAGTGCTGCACACATCCCCTTTTGTGTCAAATTGTGGTAACTATTCACACATCGGGATTTTTTTTCCCCCAAAGCCTTTTGTTTCTGCTTTGAATTATTATGAAAGGCAGAATACAAATAAATATTTTTGTGAGAACGGTGAAAACTGAGGTGGAACTCGGGGTTGCCCACAACCTCTTCACCAGCAACCTTGTTTGGGAAAAAAGATGATAAATAAATCAAAATGCACTAAGCAGTGTTTCCACATGGCAATCGCCTCCTTCATTGCGTCTGCACCTCATCAATCACGCCATTGTCTGCCTGAAAGGCGAGTCCTGTAAATGTCAGATCCACTCAAGCCCAAGGAGAAGCGAATCAAAATGCAGCACGGAGTTTTAATTGGATAGTGTAATTAAACTAAAAAACCCCAGCAGAATAGCTTTGACAGGATAGATGAAGACCCCTTTTAATAGGGCTACAAAACATATTTGTTAAAAGGATGAGGCAATGCGCACTCCTGATTGTGCTCCAGGGGGCTCGCATGAAAGGCTGTTGAGCAGGGGTGGATTTAACGAGGTGCAGGGGCCGCCCCGGGGCCCCAACACCCCCGGCCTGTCGCCCCAACCCGGCGCGATCCCGAGCGCGGCCCAGGCCGGGGGGAGCGGCAAACCCGGTGCCACCGGTGCCGCCGGTGCCTGCGCTGCCGTCCCGCCGCGGCGCTGACCTGCTCTGCAAACTGCGCGGCCCTGTGCATTTGGACTCATTTCTGTTACACACTTGGAGATTTCTTTCACTCCAAGCCTGAAGTTTGGGAACATTTTCTCTGCCGAACCTATTTTTTACCTTTTGATCTGAGTCTCTGATGAGTCTTCTATCAAGTGCAAACTTTCTTCTATTATTTCACGCTCTGCCTCATTCACAATGGGACCCAGCCCACAAGATTCTGTGCAGTTTGCAGAGCACACGGGTGGTTGTTGCCTCTCTGCTCTGCTCCGCTGCAGGCTCTGAGCAAACTGCAACGTCTCTGTTCCAGCTCCTGAGCAGCAGGAATCCATCCACACCTTCCCAACGCTTTCTGTATGTTTTTTGTCCTTTTACAACCCAGTAATGAATTCATTAAATTAGTACTACCCAACGTGCATAATCTGGAGGAACTGGCTACTGAATTAAAACATCAAGTTCCTTTAGCTTTAAGTGCAAAGTACCCAGCAGCAGCGCAGGCATCACTTGGGCTATCACTTACAGCCAGCATGAATACTGCTGGAAAAGCTATTTTCGTGCAGATGTGGAATTCAATGGGAAAGACTGACTCGTGTAGCAACATCAATCAAAACGTCGGCTCCGCTGGCAGCTCTCGACAGTACGGCAGGTTCAGAGGTCACAGGATAAAGAAAAAGCCGAGCTCTGGTTCAGCTCTAATATCTCCTCGCCACAAGTCGTGCAGAGGTACCTGCCCCCCTTCTGTACCAGGCGGCTTTCATTAATCTTCTTGCCATCTTTTTTAACTAGTCATGCAGAACCGCTCGATAGCGAGACATATAATGGGGAGGCCCTGTGCCTATTACCAGGTTAACACTCTGTTAAGCCCCAGTGCAACAATGGAATAAGAATTTAAAGGAAATCTTAAGCTGCAGGGTGCAAAGCAGGCAATTAAATTACAAACCGAAGTTACCAATGTACTCCGTGACCTACAGAACACCTTTGTTTAGACTACCTTCATATCAGGGACATTCGGATCTAGCAATTGAGATGTATCGGCTTTATTAAAAGGAAAAAAAAGCAAGAAAAGGATCATGGAGAATATTTCATCAGCGCTTCAAGTAAATAATCAAACAATACTGATTTCTGCAGCTATCATAAAATACTCACGAATGGAAAACCCCACGTTATTTTGAAAACTATGAGTGTGCCCAAGTTCTGAGCCCGGGGCCAGCAAAGCGCTGCCTGCGGGGCTGCTCGTCCCACGCACCCGCGCCGGGCACTGTGGCCACCGGCACCGCAGCCACCGGCACCAGGACCACTGGGCACCGCGGCCACCGGCACTGCGGCCACCGGCACCGGCGCAGGGGCAGCCATGGCGCAGCTGCCACCACCGCGCTCGGGCCACCTGCAACGTGGACAAAGGCAACGGCCAGTGACACTGAAGTTTCTCCCTTGTCCAGGTAATGTAAGAGACATTAACAGAATCAGATTTCCTTTAAATTACACTATTGCAAAGGGATATAATTGTATTAAACGTATTATGTTGCTTCCTTAAGACTTTATATTATGTACACTTAATTGAGATACAAAGCTCTTTTCAGCTATAAAAATGACAACTACTTTATTAAGGCTTAAATCTTATTTCTCAATGATAGGATGCTTCCTTTCAAGATTCAAAACATTCAGAATCTCTCGTGATAATCAGACTGAACCTGATTTAAACAAGCCGTTTATACGCAGTGTTTTCAGGTTCTAATGGCATTTGATCGAGCCAGCAGGGCCATTACCTCTTCCCTTTGTCTAAATTCAGGGAGTCTGATTTAATTTACAAATAAAAATTCAAATGCTGACCCAGGCCTACTACAAGGGCAAACAAAAATCATCAGCCATTCCTGCCTACAATACCCACACTAATGGCAAATTAGACGCCAAAGCTTTCTATTTTCATTTTCTGTTTTCACTGAGCGCAGCTCTAAGTCCGGCAAACTCACAGCACAGGAAAGCATCAGCCGCACTGGAAATATTCACAACACGTCACCCCTGAAGTTGTGGAGTCCTCTAACACTCAAAAGAGTGCCATCAGAGCTTCGCTGCACGAAACTGTCTTTTCAAAGAAAACTATCAGAAAATAAGCAGAGGCTCTCCACTGCATTGATACACAATTTCTGTTCTTACATTTCTGCAGAAAAGCATCAGTGAAAACTCTGAAATCTCTTTAGCCTGCAGAGAGTAAGAGCTAACAGAATATTGAACTGTGCTGTTTCCATGTTCAGAGGAACCATTGCTGCAGAAACCTGCAGCTGCGCCGGTCCCAGCAAAGTCCCCTGGGCCTCGCTGGAGAGCACGGTCGCTCTGGGAGGCTCCTGCAAACCTTCCTCTCTCCAGAGGCACAACAAGTCAGCCCAGCAAAGCCGGGCTCCACTTTATTACAGCCGATGCCTGGGGAAGGCTAGGAGCCTCATAAACCATACGCGGAGCTTTCACCCGGTGTAACCGCTCGAGCACTGCTACATGTGCACAACAGTCCTGAAAGACGAGATGGAGCGTGTTTGTGTTACGAGAGATAACCACATGAAAACAAAATATATTGCAGAACTCAAAGACCTTATCTTTACTCAGCCTCTCTTTCTTTGCAATAATTCATTCAAGGAAGATCCGGGAATAATTTTTTTATGTAAACTCTGCTACAAACATATATCACTATGCTGATAAAAATCACAGACAAAACTTGTGAAATACAGTGAGTTTCATTCCTTTATGCTACTAAAATAACTTTTTTCCATTTAAAATTCAAGAGATACTGATCTGCTGTTGAGTCCCCAAAATGCATCATTCTGAGGTGTCACACTAGAAGCCTCTTCTACTGGCCTAAAAGAGTGACTTTGGGAACCTCTTTAGCGAAGCGGGAAGAGGTCAGCAGATTTCAGGAGGAATTATTTTCTCCTTCTGGAACTATGCTGAACACTTATTTAATGGGAAAAGTTTATGACAGCCATGTGAAAATGAGTAAATCAAAACCTTGGTGTCCTAACCTGTCGGCATCCTCACAAAGTGACCACATTCTTCCTCCAGTTGGAGTCCTGCCCTTCCACCACTGGATGCTGTTTGGAGGTGAAGTTCTGTCCCTTGTATCTCCCTGGGTTGGCAGGATTTGGGTACAAATGCCATTTCCTAAAGCAGCAGGTGCTGCCTCTGGGGCTGAAGAGCTCCATCCCCAGCAGGATGCGGCTCTGGGGGTTCGGCTGGAAGGTCTCAGACCATCGTGTTGATGGGAGCGTGAGCTGGAAACCCCAGGTTCCAAGGTTGGCTTTTCAGACACAGCCCCTTTTTGTGGGCACAATTTTACCACCATAAGTATTTGCATTTGAAATGAAATGTGGCCTCAAACCCAGAGGTGTTACCGTGTTTACAAGTGCAAAACCACCTTGAACTGTAAAGACAACGGCTGCACAGTTTGGACTGTCTGGTCGTTAGGGAAGCCTCTCCTTGGGATCACATCTTCCCAAGGACCATGAAATCTCGCTGGAGAGACAGAAAAGGAAGATAATAACTGGACTAAGAACATGGAAGTAGGAAGGGGTAATGAAGGGGAGAAAGATATAGTTCAATAATTGCTGATAAAATCTGTGGCAGCCATAAATTTACTCTTCCAAGAGAATTCAACAGATCATTACCTCTGTAAATATGTATCACATAATTCTCCCTCTCTGTCACCTTGCAGATAAGTACTTAATACTTAGCATCCCTACCCTGCAAAAGCACAAGTGTAATAAAATCCATCTGAGCTTTTGAACCGCAGTTACTTTTTGATAGTAGATAGTTACATTTTGGCACCACCGAGAGACATTGCCCAATTCCCCCAGGGCCTATCCAGTGCTTTTTAAAACAAATTGTACAGATCTAGACTTCCATTACTCCACTGATACAACAAGCAGAAGCGCTTGGCTTGCCAAGTCGTGCTCTAAGGACAGCAAGCCCTGACCTCTTGCCGCTGCGGCTGAGCGGGGATGCCCAGCAGCTCATGTAGCTGTCGCTGCTGTCCGGCACGGTCACTGCTTTCCCAAAACCCAACTCCCAGAGCAGCACGTCGTGACCCTGCAGCCACGGCCAAAGTGAATTCAGATGGCACTGCTACTTACTGTATGTCTGAGATCCTCGTTTGCACCTAAGAAATTGTTTAAAACCAACTTGGATGTTAAGAAGTTCAAAAAAATTGTAATTATGTTGAAACCCGTATTTGAGCCCCGAGCTACGGGCTGGAGAGCAGGCGGGCAGAGCCGGCGTCTCCTTGGTGTGACACTGCCAGCAGCTACTGCCAGGGGGCAAGAAACACTCTTAATGATGCCATTAGCTGTAAGCAGCATGAAAAGGACACTCATAAAATGTGTATCTGTTTATGTTGTGTTCTCTGTAACAGAACTGAGTCAGATTAAAAACATTCTATAAAGAATAAAATACACCTATAGAAAGAAAAGGACATGGCAGCAATAATTCTTTGGACATGTAGCACATACAGGGAGGGAGAGAAGAGAGAACATAAATAAAAAGGACTACTCACTTGGGCTTTTTTCTTCCGCAAGGTCACAGGCACAGAGGAGTTCGGAATCGATTGAAATGGGTTTCTGCTTAATCCAAAACTTAGTGCTGGCCTTCTGATTAGTAACAGGGTCTATCTCTACCTTGTCTCCAGAAATACCTGAGATGAGAAAGAATAGAGAGCCACAGCAGTGATCTGTTTAAGCGATTTCATATCAGCTGTTTGACACACTTTATAAATCTTAAATGGGATGAAAGTATATTGCCCTTTGGGGCTTTTTGAAAGCACAGGAGCTTTTGAAACCAAAAGCAAACGGTTATCAAACTGCATTGATAATCTGCATTTGATTCTCCTGCATAAGCATACCAACAAGAATGAAACCATGGAACACATTCTTTTCAACACATACAGAGCTCTTCTGGAAGCAGTAGCTACATGAGCTGCAAGATTTATAAGATGATACTGCTAGTTTTTCAGTCACCACCATTCTATGCAATAGACACTATCACAGCCCGCCCCTGCTCTGTGTCCTGCCCAGCACACACACCATTCCCTGCCACGAGCAGCACAGAAATGCTCTCTGTTCACCTGGGTAACACAAAGCTGTCCAGCCCGGAGATCCTGGGTGGTTTTGCCCCGCTGGCGAGCGGCAGCCAGCGCTCATCAGGCGGCTCTGAGCGTGAGCCAGGACCGTGCGGCTGCAGCGCCCGGGGGTCCCACGGCAGAAAGCCCCCATGTCCCCTCCCCAGGTCACCCGCAGCTGGAGCAGCGTGTGGAACCGCCCGACGGTCCCTCTTATCCGTCCTGGTGTCATCGGGGCAGTGCCCAGCAAAACGCCACTGAGGGCAGAAGCTCACTGGCCAGAAGCTGTGGACACGACTGAACAAACCTCCAGTGTGCTTTTTACATCAAGATGTGGGGACTCTTCAAAATAATTGTATTTCTTCAGTCATGAGTTACAGGTGAAGCTCATGGGAAAGCGACAAAAGGAAGCAGTACAGGAAAAAAATATTTAAATATCATTTAACTCTTGCATCTCTGGAAAAAACACAGAGATAACCTTTTCCCTCGGAGGGGTTTGACTATGGTGCTTCCAATACACGACACTCGGCTTGTCTCAAGCACAAGAAAAACTAAAGGAGCTGATGATAAAACTTTCAAGAGATGTGACAAAATAAAAGTAAGATGCCACACATGTAACGACTCTCCCAAGCTCTCCACAATTAACCCAATATTTCTCAATGTCTGGTCATGGCTGCAGAATTTGCAAACCAGGTTGGTTTGTATTTTACGCCAATCACAGCCCTTCCCACTCACACCGGGTCCCTTCGCCGGGAGCTCATCTTTTAATAACACCACCAACCCCCCGTCAATCCAAGATTGCGCTTTGTCATTAAACACACGTCACATCAGAGAGATCACATTTCAATTAAGCGTTGTATCAAGAGTCCAGTTAACACAAGGACTGCTAGAACTCGTAACGTGAGCAGGCTGATGCTGTATCTGGAGCACATTTTGCTTTGTAATCTAATTTTGGACAAATTATTTAAAATTGGCATTGTTATTCCACTGCAATGGTTAATTATTCAAAATGGCAGTTTCTGTAGTTTAAGGAAAACATACAAAGTCAATGGTACAAGTTCTTATTTTCTCACTGAAAAAAGTCAAGGCAAGTTCTAAAAATAAAGGTGCAAATTCTTTGTGTGCAAGGGTTGTTCCCCATCCCTTCCTCTAAAAATGTCACCCCTGAAAATATGCTTAAAAAATGTTCACTGTATGGTCCTGCAACTTCAGAATTCACAGTCAGTCAATATTGTTAATGCACCTTGTTAATTTGATAGGATTTGTCAGGTAACTCCACTGGAAAATTATATAAAACTGTTCCAGATGAACAGATGATAGTGACATGAATTAAAGTGATAGAACAATAGTGGAATATAAACCAGAAATGACACCCAAAGTGGCTGTTGATTTATTGCCATCCTGAGTTTGGTTCTGGGCTTCCATGTATATTAGTGCTACAAATCTGGGTCCATTTAGCAGTGAGATGCTCATACATACATCACCAGCGCCTGCTCCACACCAAGGTCACTCCCCGTGGCATCAATCTTTTCAGCAGAGGCTACTTCCCCGAGCATGGATTTTGCAACCATCTCAGATGTAACAGACTTCCTCCTCTTTCATCTTTTTTTTATCATGTAAAATACACTTTAACTTCTATTATTTTTATCTGCAAATTGTTGCTGTATACTTCATCCATTACTTCTGTATCTCGACATCGCTGGCTTATGCTCACACACATCCAGAGAGCACATTGACAAAGAATGTTGTCTTTTTTCTGTTATTGTTCTCACAATCTGGATGTGTTGAAACCTAAAATCAAAACACTATTATGTATGTGGCTTCTGCAGTCTCTGTATCACAGCACAAATTAGTCACACTCAAAAAACCAAGTAAAAATGCTTCTTCTACTATTTTTTTAATTCATTCATTTTATCAAAAGAAATGTCTTGGGTGCATCATTCCAGTAACACTGTTCTGTTCGTGCCTCCTTTGTTGGGGTCTGCACCTGCCCCCCCTTTTCTGAAATATTTGCCAGCAGCCATTTTCCAAGACAATATGCTTTTCGTTTTGCTAATGCGATACCCACACAAATGTATCTTACTCCTTCACAACATTTACCTTTGTAAAAATGTGGAGGGTACAACTGTATGTGCCTTACAGTGGAATATGAGCTAAACCAGAAACCCCAGCGCTCACCCGGCTGTGGGTAAAGCCACAAACCCACCCGGCAGAGCGGGCATGGCTCCCGCGGTCGTTACGTACCGCTTTGTGCTGTAGGACTAGGCGCGATGTACACAGACAGCTTACTCTGAGACTTGTGGTAAACCTTGCCTCAAATTCAATGATCGGGCCTCAAAACAGCTCTAACATTTCAAAAAGAGCCGGTATGCAAACAGTAATTCACAAAGGCAGCTCACGCTATTGCTCCCTGTTCTGTGCAACTGAGACAGAACGCAGCACGGCAGCGATTCAAACGCAACACGGGTGCGCGTCCTGCAGCGCGGGAGCAAACTGGGAGTGCGGGAGCAAACTGCGAGTGCGGACCGGCGGTGTGGGAGCAAACTGGGAGTGCGGGAGCAAACTGGGAGTGCGGACCGGCTGTGTGGGAGCAAACTGGGAGTGCGGGGGCAAACTGGGAGTGCGGACCGGCTGTGTGGGAGCAAACTGGGAGTGCGGGGGCAAACTGGGAGTGCGGACCGGCGGTGTGGGAGCAAACTGGGAGTGCGGGGGCAAACTGGGAGTGCGGACCGGCTGTGTGGGAGCAAACTGGGAGTGCGGACCAGCTGCACAGGGTTTTCTGCACTGGTCCGGGGGTCTGGCCCGCGGAAACGTCCTCCCATGGGCTGCCAGGGACTGGGGCTCGCCCCGAAGGACCCGATGTTTTCAGCGCGTCCCCCTTGCCGTATTCTTGCTCCCACCCGGCTCCCGACACCTCCGCACTGTCCACAAGGGGCAGTGGGACCATTATGGATCCTCGGCGTCCTCTAGCAAAACTGGCACTGTGCTACGGCGGATACATAAAACTGATGACATAAAAATGCTACAGAGAAAAGTCTTTCCCATCATTAAATGGACACAGAATAGCTCCCAAACCACAGTTACGGATGAGACATTAAAAAAATTAGACATAGATTTTACACTTCAGGCTATGGAGCAGTCTGGCACTCGCAGAAGATGAACACGTTAACAGTCAGCAGCCCTAATCCAAATAGCACCTCCATGCTTATTTTACCAGCATTGCTCTTTTAATATCTTAAAAAATTTCAGGAGAAACCCCAGCGACATACATTTATTTTGACTTTATTTAGAGGTTTTGATGCTGTACATTTGCCCAAACTTGGAATATCTCACTGGGGTTTTCTTTGATTTTGAAAAAGTAATTACATTACAAAAACCACATTGTCAGCGTACTGCCATCAAAAATATACAAGTTCACAGATTGTTATAAAAGGGAAATTTTATGGTCCTTACACTACTGGACAGGGTCAGCTCCTTCGCTGCTACACGAGTTAAGCCATTTGTTTCATTTAACAGCTGTTCTTCCTTAACCATTTATCTTCCCTGATCTGTCATGACCTTTTCAAGCTCTCATTTCTGACACTTTCCAGATACAGTGAGTCAAACTTCACTGGCAGCAAACTATCACACCCAGATAGTTGGTCAAGAGCAGAAAACGTGCCCAGCGCTGTCCTGCCTCAGCACCAGCACATCAATCCTTCCCTAACAGGACAGCCCCAAATAAACTAAGAAAGCCTTGCCTGTAAAAATTTGAGAGATATAACTTTTGTATGTGCTTAAGGGTGGAGGAATGAAGAGACCGTAGTGACAATGATACAGAAACTGCTATAGTGTGAATTTTACAATTCTACTGAATTCTACAGAATAAATGTATTTTGTAAACATAATGGCACTTAATATTTTACTGCTGAATCATTTCTTTATGGAAGGTATTTGCAGGAATGTCACAGGTCACCTACCAACGCATCATTAATCAAATTTTCACAATTTAAACACAAAGATAAAAAACCATTCAATCATTTTAGAACAGTAATAAGGCTTTTATAATTCAAGATTCTGTCATCCCTTGGCCTTTGGGTTTTCAAAAGCATTCAGAAAGCTAATAAGGGCAATATAAAACCTTTTGGAGAATACTAGTTGTACTTTGTTCCACCTCAAATTTCCTCTTGTTTGTTAAAATCTTTCGGTCTCAGAAAAGGAAAAACCTAATCATTCCTAATTTTGCACGGCGTCATTTAAAAATAACAAAACAGTTGGCAAGAAGCTTTCTATTAGGAAGCCTAGATTAAAAAAAAGAGAGTGGGTCATTAAATAATGGCCTTCTTTTGGAAGAAACATGTGCTAGCTGATTGCGGATAATAAAAACCACAATTTCAACAGAAAGCAGTTTTTTTAACCGCTGAAACGGTAGCAACGCTTTGGAGTGATGTGCTCCACGAGAAAACAGACCAACATGATAATGACTGCTTTAAAAACACCTGAGATGGACAGGCAGCTATTAGAGATGGCCAAAGGTTTGAACCGTCCCATTTTCCCCAGCGTTACAGTAGGGATTGATTTACCTAACTGAACATCAGTGGTGAATCGAAGCCGATGGATCATGCTGACTTTGAAGGACTTGTAATGGTGGCTGCTGAGCATGTCCTGGACGGTGGCGATGTCGATCTGGGGGTCCTCCTCCGAGACCTCTTCTCCTCTCGAGCCTGCAAAACAAGCCAACAATAATGAACGAGAGGTTTAAAATCCCACGTACGATTCAGCTAGCATTAAATACGGCTGTGACGTCTGTAGCTGCTGAGGGCTCTTCAAGAAACAACAAAATGCTCAAGTCCCTGTCCCTGGGAGGAGGAAATTCTCACCCTCCATCCAAAGCCAGAATCACTAATTCATTAAGGACAGCAGGACACACGTTCGTGTCCCACAGCACGAGCAGTGACACGAGACCCCTGGGGCTGACCCGCTGGGACACCCCAGCCCGGCCCAGCCCGGGCAGGCGGCACTGGCGCTCCGCTGTCCCCAAGGGGACGTGGCGCTGGCCCCTCGCTGTGGCACCCGCAGCACCCGCTAACGGGGCTGCGCTTTATTTACTGATTAGTATTCTCATTACTACTGCAGGTACTGGCTTTATAAAAGGTAACATCTCATTAAGCCAAAATGCCAATTACTGAAAAAATATAACGCACTTTAAAGATTTTTTACATTTTATGACGTTGGATTAACACCAATTTAAACATTACTATAATGCGATATATAATTTTGTGCAGAGTAATTTCTATGCCAGCTGCTAATAAAGCATCTCAGCTCTAAATGATCATTCAGATGCTGTTAGATAAAGTGGTATAAATATGTTTGAAAACTGATTTAGCTTCTTACAGAAGATACTGAAGAATGACACGTTTTGTTTAATTTCCCAGCTAATGTAGTCCTAAAAGCTGAATCAACTGCCAGTTCAGAGCACTAAATTTGCTGCAGGAGATTAATGAAAACTTTCTATTTCGCTGAAATTTTAATAATGGGAAGATGAGATGATGGAATTTTAGTACAGGTCTTAAAGATCCAGCAAAGCAGGCTCAGAACTCGTCAGATTTTTTGCATTAATTTTGTTTGAGACTTGCACAGTTGGAGCAGCCTCAACACTAACGCTCCCCACACCGACCCTCCCGCTGGGGCGCTGGGTCCCTGCAGACCTCAGCTTGTGGGGCAGCCACGGCAGTTCCCGTGCTTGGGCCCCACGACATGGGATGGTTTTCCAGGAAAGGCCCCGGCTCCTGGGGAGGAAAACCCCGGCCCTGGTCTCAGACCGCACTGTTGCAGCAGCAGCTCCCTTTTCGCAGTGGAATTCAGCGTTCCAGAAGTACCTGCTCTTTGCTTCAGCCAAGGACATGCTGGGGCGGTGGCCGTGAGCAGGACAAACCTAAGTGAGAGAGAAGAAAACCCCACCGGAGCATGGAGCGTTCTTCTGGCTGCCTGAAAGTGTTCCCTTTCCTATCTCTTAATTCCATAAGAAATGTCGCTGCCTATGACAAGTATCTTTCATGTCTGCATCAAAGCAAGACTAGCATTTGCTGTTAAATGAGTCAAAGTGCATGTTGAGAGTGTAAAGCAGGATATTCCCATTTCACAGACATCAGCCACATCAGCTTTCCATCTTGCCTCAGGGTCAAGGGGATGCCACGGCCTCCCAACACACAACCAGGGACCTCTTTTTGGGGAAGGGGGACAGCAGAGGGTTAATTACAAATGAAGCTGTGCCATTTGACTTAAAAGAATTCTAAAAATCAAATGAAACAGTCTACATGTGAATTTATGCAGAGCCATCTTAACATTGCAGCCACTCTACGCTCCAGAATGACAAGATAAATTGTAATGGCTCCTTCAGAGACATTACAATGTATTTTGTCAAAGACCCCTGTGTTAATGTCTCTATACTATGGATTATCATAATGTATCATGTCAAACCCTCATGCTGCAGTACTTCAAAGATACACTGAGATATGTCAAACTTTTTGGTGCTCTTAAAAGCACCGTGCAGCACTGTGGCACAGCGGTGCCGGGCAGCCGAGGAGGGGGATGGCAGCAGCACCGCTGCCTGGCCAGGGAACCGGGACCCTCCTCACCCGCAGGGACCAGCGATGTGTCCGGCCGGCCCCGGGAACCCGGACCCTCCTCACCTGCAGGGACCAGCGATGTGTCCGGCCGGCCCCGGGAACCCGGACCCTCCTCACCTGCAGGGACCAGCGATGTGTCCGGCCGGCCCCGGGAACCGGGACCCTCCTCACCTGCAGGGACCAGCGACGCTGGCTGGGCGGTTACACCCGGGTGTGCTCCTGCCTGCAGGGAGTCGGCGCTGGGGACAGACCAGGGACAGCACACGGCATGAAGAGCACGCGGCTGGGAGGGGAACCCTGAGCCCCACACATTCCCATCCGCAGGGAGCTCGTTAGTGCTGCCCTGAACGAAGCCCCGCTCGGGATTCAGGGGAGTCACCTCCCAGCGCGTGGCAGCGTCCCAAGGGCAGGTGACGAGACTCCCCCGTGCAAGGGGACAACTCTGTACAGCAGGGGCTTAACACGGCGTTACACCAGTGGACAACCTGGATCGGCAGCCGTAAGAAATCCAGAAATAACACAAAGGATGGCAACACCTTAACTTGCCCTTGCACCTCCTGCAAAATGCTCTCAAAACTCTTCGCCAGACCAAGACCCACAGGACGCTCAGCGGGTGCTGCTGCCCCTGTGCTCCCCACCGTCTCCATCCCCGAATCACCCAGAGTGGGCACTACGTGTTGCTGTAATGATGCCGAGTCTTCCCAGACTTCACACACCCAAATTAAAAGTATTAGAAAGAAAATCAGCAGCCTGCCAGATCATATCCAGGGGAAAAACTGTCACTACAGCTAAAAACACAAGCACCTTGTCAGCACCTGAACTGCCGGAGCAGCCGAGCAGCGGGACTCTGCTCTGGAAGCCTTTCAGATCCTCCGTGTGTCGGCACCTCTGCCGTGTTTGTTTTATGAAGCTTTGTGAATGGATTCAGGTTTACAGAATTTCTACAGTTGCTGCTCTTGGGAGAGCAGCCAGGAACTCCACCATCAAAACAGATCATCTGTCTAAAGATGGCAAGACACACGGACCCCTGCGGGTGCCCGGGATAATGGCAGTAATATCAGTAACAACAGGGAGAAATGCCCTGCAGGGAAAAACCTGACTGCAGAACTTGGCATATTGCTGTGACCCCGCAGCTTGGCGAGGACGGCTGTGAGACCGCCGGCGTTCCGCGCCAGCCCTGCCAGCTGACTGGGGGAAAGCATAAAAATATTTTCCACATGCAAGCAGCTGTGAATAAACCTGTCAAATATTTACAGGCCTGTCAGGGTATTTGTAATGGAGATCACAGTGTGGCTTTTGAACGTAAAAGCTTCTGCTTGGGAAGACAATCAAGTAAAGTGGATGCTCCAGGTCTATTATTCAGCCCAAGAGCCGACCCGGCGACGCGGCTCTGCTGGCACAGAGAGCGCTCGGGGCGCGGGAGGAACAGATTCCTTCCACAACACACAGAGACTCAGTTTGCAAAGACCTCTGCAGTTTTCCTTATAGTCTACCTAATTAAGATTACTTTGTGAAAGAAAACGTGAGAAAAGGTGAAATCAGGTGTGGGATAAACAAGGTACACGATGAGACGCTGCATGAAGTGCAAAGCACAGCTCCGAGGGAGGCACCTCCCTTGGGCCAGGACAGGGGACCAGTTACTGGAGAAGCAGGGTGGGAAAACCCATGGAGGGAGCAGGAAAAGAGCCGCGGCCTCGGCACCACGCTGGGGACACCGGGATCACCGGGACCAGCCGGCCACCACTCCTACCAGCTCTGCTTGCCACAACCGCTCGTACCCAGCAGCGACTACAGCCCTGCCCGGGCACACACGTCCCTGGCAGCCACACGTCGTTCTGCTTTAGCCATCTGATGGTCAACTCGCCCATCTCTGTCCTCAGCAGAGGGACTCCCAGCAGCCGCGCTGCTCGCGTCTCTGCTCAGCGCTTGTGCAGCCAAACCGCACCGAACACCAACAACAGCCTCCTACTTCAAAAAAAACCAAACCAAACCATCAACAGGGAAGTGTTTTCTGCCCACAGAAGCTGAATAAAAAGCACAAACGGCATCAAGGGTGACACACTTCTCTTTCAGACGCGCACTGCGGTGGAGCACCATGGTGTCCCACCAGTCACAGCCCTGGCACTAGTTTGCAGTCTCTAGATTTGACAGATTTCCCAGTCTAGAAACAACAGTTGAAGATCTTTACTCTGTTGTTGGGTCTTTTTGCTTTGTTTTGTGTTTTTTAAACCAGGTTCAGCATAGAGATACTATTTTTGTTCAAGTACTTGAACTACTGTGAAATACAGAGTTATATTTGTAACTCAGTCTGATCTCATCATAGAGAATTCCGACAAACAGTAATGAAACAACAGGCGCTGGAAGCATGAGTCTGAAAACAAGGTAAAAGCTAAAACAAGGAGCTTATCCAAAAGGGGATCCTGTGAGAACCAGAGGATGTATCAAAATGACACATTAGTAGTATCAGAATATTGAACGCTGTATGTAGCCTATTCAAGAGCAAGTGAATCAGTATTTCCTTGATAAAACAACAAAATATAAAGTTAACTGCATTGCAAAAATGTCCCTTATTACTTTAATGTACTAGTATATTGCTTAATGAAAGTTCTTAATTGTAATACAATTAATTACATACACAGAGTCCCCAATTACATTTTCCAATAAGACATTGGCTTTGGTACAGGTCTAAAGGCACTAAACCAATTTTAATATATTAAGACCAATTTCCCTTGAATACTAATTACTATCTAATGATAAAATGAGAAAGAGGAACTTTCCAGAAGTAAGATGGTAAGAATAAAACTAAATTAGCCATGAACAGTTTGCTACTACAGATAAAAGCATTTCACATTACAAAGTGCAGGCTTTTAGTTTAAAGATAAATCTTTGTGCAAGTTAAAAAGTTCTGCATACTGGAAACAGTTTATTAGTCTGAATGCTATTAGCAAATCTTGGCTAGATAGGGGACTTCTTCATGCATATTTCTTAACAATGGAAAGTTTTCTGTTTCATTTAATATCCTGAAATATAAACTTTCTATTTGCCCAAAGGAAACTGGCAGCTATTTTACTAGCAGATGTTTGGCATCATACATATATATATTTATAAATGAATATGAGACTATGAAGAGCACATTTCCAAATAATAGATGTTATAACAGAGTTCTCCCTGACTGGCATATCTGAGTTGAAAGTATTTCAAACAAAAACGAAATGCACAAAATGAATATTTCATTTTGATGTTAGGATTGTCAAGCTATTGTTTTATTAATAGTGCAAAACTGTCAATATTTCTGTTCTAATGCCACGCCAAAAGATAGCTGCTTAAGCACTACAAAAGCCAATTTCTTATTGTGTACTGGGGGAACCAGAGCCTGTACAATGCATGAATTATGACTGATCTTATATACCGTACTGTCCTTGAACATCTATGTGTGCGGTTAACTGCAGGGGTGTTTCACATCTATCCCTGAGCAGGGACAACGGAAAATTACTTGAAATTCACCCACATTTTGGGGGAGAAACTATAAGCAGAAAATTTCTCCTGCATTCCTCATGTGAGCTGGGTATCAATTGAGAGAACAGTAACAGCACAGCAGAAAGGAGACAGGACCCACGTACGTATTGCTTGTTTGGCCTGGATTACTGTCAGCCTTGAACAAACTAAAGCGGTGACTCGCTCTTGAACTCCGCAGAGTCACAGTGTCTGTTTGGCCTTTGCTGTTCCACGTTCCAGGCTCTGGCTGACGAACACGGGACCCATGAAGGGACAAACAACCGCCGTGATGTGTCGCCGCTGCAGCGTGGTAGGACGGGCCCAGCCCAGGGTTCCCATCACCGGGGACATCAGCGTCCCGGCCACAGGCCCAGGCCCCGCTCTGAGCTGGCACCGTCCATTTGTTTACGGAGGGGCAGGAGAGCTCAGGAATTCAGGGGCCTTTGGAGGGATCTGCCCTGCGCCTTCCACAGGAGTTCTGCTGGAGCTGGATTTGTGTCCTCGCCGGGAGGGAGGAGCAGCAGCGGCTGCACAAGGACTTCAGGTGTTCCCTCGACATCACCGCTGACACCTCTTCTGAGACAAGGCTCTGAGGATCTCCCAGAGCATTTGCTACTGGTGCAGAGCAGAGCGAATGCCTCCTGCTAAACCACCTACAAACTTACAATGAATTTAAAGTAATGGTGCAACCTGAACCTAGTCACTCGAGAGAGCTAAGAGCATCAGCAGATACAGCTACAAGCCACAACATCCCTCCACAGACGAGCAAAATATGTTAAAGATGCAGCATATACAATATAATTTAATTACAGAGCCTGGATAAAAGAAATGTTATTTTAAATCAAAATTTGCAAAACCTATGGAAGTATGACTAGTATGCATCTCTTCATAGATTAAAAATCGATACAAAAATAATAGCCAGGATGCAGACGTCGGAGAATTCTGGCTTGTGGAAGAGTGCAACTTGATTAGCGAGGTTACAATTGCTCCATTTCCTCACGCACAGCACCCCGGCTACCTCCTGCGCATTCTTTCCTACACTTTCTTAGAACCGTTTTACAAAGAAACGAACCAGGAGCACCAAAAATATTTGGTGCAAGTCCCGCTCCACGGAGCACGGCAGGCACAGCCGAGCGTGATCCCGGCAGCGTGTCCCTGCTCCGCACCGCAGCACAGCCCGGCATCGCCCTGGACCGGGAGGCGCTTCGGGATGCTCTGCTGTCACACCAGGATAAAATATGAAATGCTATAGCCAAAAAGCATAAATGGAAAGGTCTAATCTCTGTAAAGAAAGAAAAAACCCCTCTTCTACTGCTTGAAACAGGCTCTTACTGTGACTGTTTGCAGCAAATATTCTGACCATCGTCTTGGCTGAGAGCATGAATGCTACTGGTTTCCTCATTAGGACAACCAATATTTTTACAGCTGAATTAAAATGGAATGAAAAAAAAACCCAAACTGAGAGCATGACTGTTGGAAAGAATGAAGGACAGACCAAAATGCAATGGAGGACAAACACAAATCAATGTTAAATGCCCTTTTTTTAAAATTTCAGATAATTCCTTGTAAATAAATAAATCAGGAAATATGATTAGGACCATTAAAATAGTAACATAATAAAAATATTTGAGCATAGCTGGAGAGATTATTTGTCTAGCACTTAAAAAATCATCATACTGCTCTAGTTATATGTGCATGGTTAATTTCTTTAAATTCTACTAGAAAAAAATCACTGTCTCTAACAGCCGTATTGACACGGCAAAATACACTGCAGACCAATCACTTTATTCACTAAGAAATGCCTGCAACAGAAAAAGTTTCATATTTCCATGTATTTCAGTGTTGGTCATAACTTTACAGAGCAGAGTTTAACAGATAAAGATTAATCATGAAGTGATAAACAGGATGCAGACTATTTACTAGAAGGTTTGAAATCCATCATTTCCCTCTGGAATATTGTTCTGGCACAACTGAGAAGTGCCTCAGGAAAGAGAGTCTCGTCAAAACTTACTTGCCCAGACAGCACAGCTCATATTCCAAAATACAGAATTTATGTGAGTTTAAGCAGTTTACAAGAGCAAAAGTGAAAAGGGGAAACATACTGTTCTCCCGGACCAGGCAGAATTCCAAAGTGCTCTGGCTCTCCAAGGTACAGTCTAAATCTACTGGGACATTAGGTTCATTCTGCTTCTCCAGCCGATACTGAGGACCTGAAACATAAAGTAACTTGTAAAATCATCTGTTTTCTAACAAAGCGATGGCTTATCACGTTCAACTAACACGAGATTACTCGTACCTACAAGTTAGGCAGGTGGATGTTCATGTTTCAAGGCTCTTTGCTAAGGGGAGGGGCCCTGTCACAGGAAGGGAGGGGATGGTGTGCAAGAAAACACAATATTCCAGTCACCTCCAGCTGTCTGACAGCACTGCCCAACAAACTCCTGTCCAACATGGCACTTTTATTCCTACACCAGACCAGCCTGTACTAAATCCCCTGCCTGTGCTGCATGACAGGGGTATTGCCTGTTGTAAGAAATATCTACTCGGACCTTGGTGTTTCTGGGGAGGAAAGTTGGCCTTTCGTGACCTGCATTTCGTCACGAAACTCAGCTCCGTGACACCCAACCTGGCAACTTCTGCCTCTGCCAGGGCCATTCCCCAAACACCTGCGCCGAGCGCGGGGTGACGGCTTTTATGTTTTCATGGATTTTATCTTTTTCCAGAGAACTGCACGCTGTTCACCTTGAACCGCTTCAAACATCAGCAAGTACAGATGCTGTTGCTTCAAATGAATTATTTTCATATGAGCCACATTTAACTGTAGTTCTTCAAGATCCAGGTCCCAACTTCCTCCTTCTCAAATCATATCACTGAAGGGAAGACATTACTTGAAAAACTGTTTTCCAGTAACCAAAAACGGATTAAAAAAATGTTTCTACAAAAATTAGGCCACTTAAAAAAAAAAAAAATCTTTTAGCTGAATGGATCCTTAAACTATTTGCCTTAACTGGAACAAAAGAGCACACGCTAACACAACTCCAGGTGACGGCCCTGTGAGGCAGGTCCAAAGGAGCCGATGGGGTGAGAGGACCCGGCTCGGGTCAGCCCGGCTTGGATGAGCCCAGCTCGGGTGAGCCCGGCTCTGTGCAGGACCCTGGGCAGAGGAAAGGTCCCTTCCCAAGGCAGGAGCTGGTGCAGCTGCGCTGAGCCCCGCAGTGCGGTGGGATCTGCTCCTGCTCACACCAGGTTCTCAGCTGTGTATTTCGGCATAAGCTGGTAAAATAATGCTAAACAGATATCTCAAAAACTTAAAGTGATGCAAATCACCTTTAACAAGGTCTTAATGTAACAAAATAACTAGAACTGAAATAATGAAATCTATTCCCTCTTTATCAGTACTTAAAATATTTCTGAATGTTTCCTGACTTTGAATTATGAGAGTATATGATGAAATATTTAAAACATACCAAAAAATTAAGTATTTTAGCCTCAGATGACATGCCTAAGAAATGGAATTTGTTAGCCAATTAATTTTAAATTTACTACAGCAGAATTTCAATTATGGCTTCTCATTTTGTCTCCCCAGAAGCCCTGTGAAGCACTCACCACGCAGCCCGAGCACATTCTGCTCCCAAACGGAACATTATTTCTCCACGAAATGGAGCCCCATTATTCCCGGTGGCGGTGGGAGCGGACTCAGCGCCGCGGTGTGCGGGGGAAGCGCAGCCGCTGCCTCCGTGCCCGCGGCACCGGCCACCGCGCCTGGAGCCGCTCAAACATCTACTAACAACCCGCGCTGGACAAAGAACAGAGAGGCAAATATGTACAGCGCCATCGTTACTCCTCTCCTAGCTACTGGAAATGTGATTAAAAATTGAAAATAAATTAAATAAACAGAGGCCTGGCTTGTTAGGCAGAACCAAAATATACTGAATTGAAACAAATATCAAAGCTGTAAATCAATTTGTATTCAAAAAATGCTGTAAGTTTTAAAACAGAATCAGCGGCAACAAAACCTTCTTGCTTTGTCCGTTAGTCAGAAACACCTGCCGGAGGTTCCCAGACTCCAGACGCCGACGGGTGCCCAGCGACGCCCCCGCCCGCAGCACCGCTGGCTCCCACCGAGCGGCCGCGCCCTTGGTCCCAGACCCGTAACCGCGAGTGCCCCGAGCACGGACGGAGCCTGTTCCTCCCCAGAGCCTCAGGTCCGCCACCGGGCCCTGCCGCCACCGGGCCCTGCCACCACCGGGCCCTGCCACCACTGGGCCCTGCCGAGACCGGGCCCTGCCACCACCGGGCCCTGCCACCACCGGGCCCTGCCGCCACCGGGCCCTGCTGAGACCGGGCCCTGCCGCCACCGGGCCCTGCCGAGACCGGGCCCTGCCGCCACCGGGCCCTGCCGAGACCGGGCCCTGCCGCCACCGGGCCCTGCCGAGACCGGGCCCTGCCGTCACCGGGCCCTGCCGCCACCGGGCCCTGCCGAGACCGGGCCCTGCCGCCACCGGGCCCTGCCGAGACCGGGCCCTGCCGCCCCCGCACTCTGCACTTGTCCCAGCGGCTGGTTCTCCAGCGCAGCCTCCGTCCCACTGGGGACCAGCACAGGTGGACTTGGCCGCACGGGGACTGCTGCCCCCGGCCCAGCCCCAGCCGCTGCCCTCGGGGACACACCCAACACTGCGTGAGGAGCCAAGCAGATCCGTCCCACAGAACACACTTTGAAGTACTAATCTTCACTTACCCCACTAAGCCATTTCTGTTTATACAATTTCCTTTTGCGGGCTCAGTGCTGGGTGAGCGCTGCTGCAGGGACCAGCTCCACAGCACGGACAGGGACTTGCCCTGGGATTTGTGACAGCGGAATGAGGCTAAAGGACAGACAACAACGCTACCGCTAATGGACAGACATCAACGCTACAGGACAGACAGACATCAACTCCACCGTGGCCTCCAAATCCTCAGACAATCACACGCGCATGACGACAAGGGGCCAAAGTTAAGAGCAGGAGCTTGGCAGTGGTTTCCCAGCCCTCTGTGTGGATCTGATTCCACCAGCTGGATCCACTTCCATATGAATAACTCCCTTAAACCATAAAATACTAAGAAATTCATTTTTAAAGTGTAAATGGATTTTTAGTGTTATCTACTTTTAAATAATATATTCTAAGTATCTGTACACATTTACATGACCTCTGCTTCACAATACAAATACTCCCAGCCAACAGCATTTTTCCTCTTCTAGGCTTGCCTTGGCGCAATGAGAGCTGGGCAGCTGTGGAGGAACGGGGCTGACTGAGACAGACAGACAGATGGACAGCGCTGCTCTGCACCCTCCCCTGCGAGCTGACCCTCCACACCACACATCCCTTCTGCTGGAACCCCGTCTGACCATCCCCTCCCTGGGCTGTGCCCACAAACACCCACTGTACGTTGCTATTTCATGATACCCCTTCAATGAGAGGGATGTCTCAGGAATTAGAGGCAAAGAGGGACACAAACTCAGCACTCCAGCCCAGCTGCCCAGGCACACAAGGTGCCCCAGGAAGAATCCCGGCCCATCATCAAATTAAGCAGCTCTCTTACAAAAGGCGAATGGCCATCCGCATAACAACAAACCAATTCTGTTGCCATTTAAGCTGCAAAGCCTTCAGAATGGGGTTTTGAAAGCATGACCCATCAGTTCTAATTTTTAAAACTTATCCTTTCAGTCAAGACTAGAAAAAGGCCCATTCCAACTTTTATCTTCACTACAAAGTGCTGTTATCTTGGGCTGATGTCAGGAGCGCTATCTCTCTTTCTGCTGACAAGCAGAGACGAGAGAGATAAGATTGGGAACGAATCTCACTTCTCTGAGTAAATAAATAATCAATACTCATCTAAATGTAAATGAGAAAGTATCCCCCTCTGATAACAGGGCTCTTATCAAACAGCCAATTTTCTGCAGACATTTGGCCTCAACCAAATCACCATCATTCAGCCCCAGCCTAATGGCTAAAAATCGTAACTAAATTGAACCGATCACCAGAGATCAACTAAGTTCAGCCATGGCTACTACAGGTTCAAATGTTTGGAATGCAATTTTTCCCCCATTAACTTTCAATAGCAATGAAGAATACACCGGTCAGGGGTTGAATCTGCACAATAAACAAACACTAACACTTAAAAAGAGAACGAGGCTTTTAAACAAAACCCCAAACAAAACCCATCATCATCTCCAAACTAGTTAATAGGGTAAAACGAGGATTACAGAAAGACTTACCACAATATTTAATGTTTGTGAAGTTGTCAAACCTAAACCAAAAAGACCAGTATAAACAAAACCCACAGGCTTCTCTTGGACCCAGTCATGTCTTTTCCAGACTAGAAAAGATCGTCTCTCCTTAGCATCTACTCCTCATTTCACGTGTCCGATCTATTTTTGCACACATCCATTTCTGTGTCTTTTTACTTCTGTATTATCCTTTCTGAGATAAAAAAATGACAATTAAGATGTGGGCACACCATGATTTATGGACTGGCATAGTAGTGCTTTCTGTTTTGTTCTCTCCCTCCCTAATTTCTGATGTTCTGTTTGCCTCTCTGCTCCTAAGGACTGAGCTGAAGTATTCCCACAACTGCCCAGGACCACTCCAAGATCCTTGACTGATGGAAGGTAATTAGAGCCCATCATTGTATACATATAGTTACGCTTGCTTTTCACCATGTATATTATTTTGCACTCATTGACACTGAATTCCCTCTCATTTTATTGTCCTGTCACTCAGCATTGTGAGATACCTCTGCAGTGCTTCACAGACAGCTTTTATTTGCACTATTCTTATTTCTTTTGTATCAACAGCACATTTTGTCACATCAGCATTCACATCCTTTTCCATGCCCCACATTAACAGAACAATGTGGGTTTCACCAGTTCCACTGGAACTCCACCAGTAATCTAGTTACTAATAACGGAGGGCCATTATTCCTATTCTTTGTTTCCTGTCTTTTAATCAATTATTAATCCTTGTGAGGATCCTCCTTCTCATCCTGTGACAGCTTAATTGCTTTATGAGCCTTTGTCAAATCTTTTTTGGAAATCTAAGCATGCCATAAAAACACAGCATCCTCATTCAGCTGGTCTGACTCCTCACAGACTGCTCCCGGTTCCTGAGCCACAACCTGTTCTACGAAAGCTGTGCCAATTTTTTCCTCAGTGCATCGCATTTGCCCATATGTCATCTATTAATTCTGCTCTTTGCCACAATTTAATTTTACAATTTGCAGGTATATACTAGATTCCAACGAGCGGGGCTCATACTGGCCACCACCCACACCCAAGCGACTGGGACACCTGAGGGATGCCAACCGAGTTCAAGGATGACGCAGAACTGGAGGAGCTGTTGACACTGCTGAGGGCAGAGGGATCTGGGAAATCAGAGCGCTGGGCAATCGCCGACCGCATGAAGTTCAGCAAGGGCAAGTACGGGACTTGGTGACCGCTGGGGGTCCCTTCCAGCTCAGGACATTCTGTGATTGTGTCTCACACATCACGTGGAAGTGCACAGCAGCTTCCCACCGACCTCCCCGCACCCCAGGGCTGCGTCTGCTCGCGGGGTTCACAGCTCTTCGCAGCCGCTCGTGCCACCTGCCCACACGTGGCCGGAGCCGCCTGCCCAGCGTGCGGCTGCGATCCTGACATCACAGCAACAATCAGACATTTCAGGACAGTTCGGCAGGCACCGACTAATAGCCAGGGCAGGAGATGCCAGACAGGCAGCAAATAAGCAGAAGTGAACATGAGCTATGTTTCAGGCTCTGACCACGTACAGAAGTAAGACAGGAAAGTAGTCAAAAGAAAACAGTTGATAAACATTTAATGTGGATGTCTGTGGTACCTTCCTATTTCGAGTTTCTCCTTTCACAAGGATACATGATTTATTGCTTCACTGCTTCAACCCTAGGTTTTGAAAGTGTGATTTCTTTTGAGTTTAAACTATATTTATATTCTTTTTTTTTGTTATCACTTTTTTATTATTGCTATAGAAAATATTTGCTGGAAATATGTTGCAGCTATTACAAGGTCATAAAAAAGAGGAGGTTTATGTATTTCTATCATTTCAAATAGTCTGTCAGAAAGTATCAGTCGCACTGAGTCCTGGGTTCCAGGTTTCCATGGGCAGCACATGGAAGAACTGCAATAGCTCAGCGGGGGCGGCAAAGGCGGCACCGTGACCCCCAGGGTGACAGGGGAGGCACCGCGACCCGTGGGAGCTGCTCCCCAGGCACCGCTGGGGAGGCACCGGGAGCACCGGCTTTGCCATTGGTGCCGGGCACAGATCAGAAACCGCTGGGGAGCGGAGCAGGAGAAGGATCAACACCTGTGGAGAGCACAGAAACCGGGAACAGAATGGGCTCAGGGCTCCTTCTGTGGGATGTTTCTTACAACATGACAGAAGGGCAAGGATTCCATTGTGTGCTTGGCAAGGACAATCAAACAACAGAAAATATGTAAACAGTTTGAGAGGAAATAGCTGTAAGGCCAGAATGTTTACATCTCAAATCCTACCGCTATGAGGACATCTTAAATCTGTTTATCTGTTAAAAATCCCCAAAGCCCCTCAACACCTCTGAAGTGGAATAAAGATTTTGTCATTACAAATGCAAATACTGGTTAATAAATAAATCTATTTAAATAGTGAAAACAAACTTTTAACATTACGCACAAGCATGAGACTTTTTTTTAGTCCAATCTGTTTTTTCTTAACTTGCACTGTTGTGACATTACTGAATTTTACACACAGTTATCTGCTGCTCTCTGCAGAAATACAGATGGTTTTTGTAGAAATAAACAGTCATTTATATGAAACAATTGTAAAATAGTTTATGGAAACCAGTGGTGTAATGCATTCAAATAAATGCCAGGCCCGGCTGATGGAGAGCCAAGGTGTTAAATCACACTGCTTAAGAATTCAGCTCTGGGAAACAGATCGTAAATCCAGAGTGACAGAATTTCCAGTGATGGCAAAGGTTTCTGACATCTAGTCCAGTACACAAAAACTACAGCAGTTCAAACCCATTTTACTTAACACTACCTTGACAGCCAGTGAAATTAAAGAATTTAGTCAAAAGCCTCTTAAAAAGAAACAAACGCTTCATTTATGTATCGCTTTTCTGTAGGACAGAAAACATGCAGCATAACTAGCAGCAAACCAGTCTTTGCAGAATATTAACGAACATGCTTTCCTTAATTGCTACTAGAGACTTTTATTCCTTTTCAATTACCGATATATAGCTCTAAATAAAGCGGAAAGGAGAAAGAAATGATCATGTTTGAATCCCAGTATGAACATCCCCACCCCGGCTCGGCCCGTTCTGTGCACTGCACAGCAGCACGAGGTCTCCACCTCATCCCCGGGTTATACACTGAAAAGGTGCTTCCCCGCTCACAGCCACGCAACAGCATCGCGGGCAGGGGCAGCGTGACCCCCCCGGCCAGGGCTCCGCAGGCTTCACAAAACGCAGGTGGGAAGGAGATCCCGTGAAGGCAGCTGGGGCATCAGCAGTGCCCTCCTCCATCAGAGTGGACAAAATAAACCAAGGAGTCTCTGTCATCCAAACACTGAACGGTGGAATTTAAAATATCACATAAATTACAGCTTTATTACCAATCCAGAAGAACCAACAAATGTATGATTTCAATACCAAGAGCTCTAAAATAGACTCAGTTCGATATTTCACTTTCACAAAGTTTCCCTCAGCCATTCAGGCTGATGTCCAGAATCCCATCAGCCCAAATATGCAGGACTAACGAGCTATTTCTGTTCTGACAAACTATTCACAAACTTTACTCCTGGTGAGCTGTTCCACATAGCCCAACATCCCCGTCCCCCGTCCTGTCAGCGTCTGCTCAGCGTCAGCGGCTGGGAGGACGGGCTGGAATCAACCGCTGCCGCTGCCCGGCGCGGATGGGCTCTGTGGGCAGCAGGAACTGGCCGCCAGCAGCCGCATCGCACCCCGTCCTGCACGGGGGGCTCACCCTGCGCTGCACCAGCCCTGCCCAGGAAGATCTGCCACAAAACAAGCGAGGGACCACCCCCTGTCCCCAGCGCACAGCACGGCACAGCAGGCGAGCGCCAGGGCCCGGCACAGCCCGGGGACCGCGGCGCAGCCCGGAGAAGCGGGCTCACCCGGGACCTGCACCCCGGCACCCATCACCTCTGTGCTGCAGGGGGCAGCGAGCGGGAGAGTCTCGACCAAGGATCTACAAACATCCATGTTCTTTTTCATTTAAATCCTGCTGATAAAAACAGCTCAATGCAAGGAAAACCAGGATTTCTGAAGTATTTCCAGGTAAAGACATTCGTAACTGGAGGCACGAGACTCTGCAGGGATGCTATAATTATCCAAAACAAAGCACTGAAAGTGAAAGAAATTCAAAACCAACATTAAGCAGAAAAGCGTGCATGTAAACACAAGGAAATACAAATTAATCGGCTTTTCACTGTCACAGATGCTGGGGCTTCCATCTTTTTGGAGTCAGAGCAAACATATGCATCGCCTACTCTAACATATTTAAATTTAAACTCCTCGGTTACCCTCATTCAATGACAGTATCAAACTTCAATGACAGTTTATTCTAATTGTGGTTCATCTCTTAGAAATGCTTTAATCACGGGGCTGCATTTTTACAGTTTATCTTCCCAATTCTCCTTTTTTATCAATATAAATACATGCACACATATATGCGATAAAACTACACCCCCCGCGCTTTCCAGCCATTTCTTTTTGTCCCATTTCCCCCCTACAAGGTGGGGCTGAGGAGCCAAACCCAGGCGAGACCTGCAGCTCATCCGCAGCACGAGCGGCCGCCGCGGTGCCAGCCGTGCCACGCGGCGCCTGGCGGTGCCAGCCGTGCCTCACGGTGCCACATCCCCACGGACTTCGTGGTTCTTTCCTGGTCTCTTTAATCTGAGCTTCTGTCCCCAAAGTTCTGAGGGAACTCTTAACAGCTCTGTGTGTACAAATCTGAAACCCACGGCTGTGGAACGGACTGTGCTGCTCGCTGCAGGTCCCAGTGACCTGGTGAGAGAACAGCTTCTTCTGACTGGCCTTTGCAGCTCTAACTCCTTTGTTTCTGTTGTTGGACTAAAAGATGATATGGAGGCTTTTATTTTTATGTCCTATCCCTGTTTTTTGAATTTTTCTCCTTCCTTATTATTCAGCTTCCTGTGGCAGTGAGATAATACACTTATCCAGACAAGTAAGATTATTTTAGACTATTTTCGGTCACTTTGCACATCTTAAAGAATGCAAAAAGCACTAGTTGACAGCTGTTAGGGACTTGAATGTTATTATAAAGCAGCTGTTTTCATTTATAGAAAAAGTATTAGTCTTCCTCCAAACTGAACAGAATGCTAAGTTAATAACTTACTCTAACCTACGGAAAATACAGGTCATGTCTGTGAAATGTTGGCAGAAGGTATTGTTTATAACAATTAAACTTGTGTAGCATTTTGTTCTTAAAAGGACCGAGCATTTCTGGTTCAGGGATGTTTGCAGTTTGAAGCAGCTATTAAATAATCATCAGTAGCATGTTCACCCTGCAAAGGATTTCTACTTAAATCAGACAAGATTAATCAGACAAGGCTCCTCTGTTCACAAGAAATTTCAAATGAAGAGAGGCTGACATGGACCAGAAACAGGCAGGATTGTTCTACATGGTTTAGTTTTGTCTCTCATTTCCTTCTAAGAACATTCAGTTTTTATATACTGACATCAATGCTTGATTTGTTTGCTAACAAAGCCTCTGTACACATTCTCTCTGCATTCTTGTTTACTGTACATTAGTATTTCCAGTCCATTCGGTCAGGCTCTGGAGGAGAAGGTGTTTGTGGAGGAGCAGGAGTGAGTGACACAGCTCCCGGGCAGGGAACAGAACTCCCCAGCGTACAGACAGCTCCTGCACACACTGAATCTGGGAATCACCGTGGCACCAAGATACACACAGTATCAAGAATGAAGTCATCATCTTCCTGACGTTCTTAAATTTGTAAGCCACGCAAACATATTTTATAAAAACTACCGCCTGCAGGCTCAGTGCAGATGTGCGGGTGCCCAGCGCCGGGGGACGCTGGCAGAGCTGCTCAGCTGCGCTGTGACCTCTGAACAAGGGGCTCGTTTCACCTGGGGAAACTGGGCTTGTCCTGGGCCAGCGGGTCAACCGAGAGCCTTCCTGAACAGCAGGATTTAAAAGGTACATCTACCATCACCTGAACTCCTAGGCTAACCGGGTAACACTAAGTATTGGGAAAAGTCAGACAAGCAGAAATACACACCAGATGGATTGTGTAAGAAAATCAATTAGCAGTAAAGCAAACCAAGTTACATTGACAATGGTATTTTACGGTTATGCAACATGATCTGTATGACGTACAGAACCTTCTCTGCAACGCACCACGGTGGGATCTCAAAAGCATCCTAATATCTCCCCTTTCCAGAAGTTTGTATTGAGACTCTTACTGATTTCTAGGGAGCAGAATGATACCAAATACTAAACCACCCAAATCTCACCTTCTAAAAAGGCTTTCCAAGACCTCCTTATTCTATCTGAACAAAATCCAGGCAGCACCATATCTGACATTTTCATTGCTAAATTCAGGAAGAACGAGAAGTTCTTATGCTCATGATTTCAGGCACATGGTTCCCTTTCTGCAGGTCTGCTGCTGCGCGGCAATTTGGTATTTAAACCACCAGCTGCTGGAGCGCTCACAACGCTCAGAGCGCTCTCGAAGAGGCGCAGACACGGCCCGTTTCCGCACCGCAAGCCCTGACCTGCCTGCGGGTGCTGCGCTCTCCACAGGGCCCTCGTCCCAGCGCCTCACACGGCCCCGTGTGGCGCCCCGCGCGGCCCCCGCGGCGCCGCCCGAGCGCCAGCTCTCCCCTCCTCAGCGCCGGCTCTGGTTCCCCGCCGTCCTCAGCCTCCTCCCTGCCCGTCCTGGCTGTTCGGAGAAAACTCTCTCGCATGAGGCGCTACCGAGGCACCTCGAGGTGGTCCCTGCTGGGTTAGACCAGTCTCCTCCAGGAGCTCATTCCGCAACCAAAGTGTTTTATTTCCAGCTCCCACATGAAATACACCTGTGCAATACATGCTGCTGAGCATGCAATAGGTTAAACGAATTGATGGTAAAGTATTCTACTTAGTTATTTTTCATTACCATAAGAAAACATCAATTACATTTTCTATTTTATGAGTGTACACAAGGGAATCCATTACAATAACAGAGGTTATATGACCATTTTTGCTGCTTCTTTCCTAGGCAAAGGGAACTGTTGGCTTTAATAGACAACGGAACCAGCCCAGAGAAAAGGAGGCACATATCTGCATAGGCAGCTCCTATCCTGATTTATCCAGCCTGACTCCGACTAATTAAACATCTGCCTCAACACCTTCCTCTGCAGATCCATCTTCTCCAGTGTGTGGCCCTGACTGGTTGGTGCAGGTTCTTCCCCAATGTGCAGCCGTCCCCGTCTCCCGTGTGCTTACCTGGGAGGTGGCAGGGGACGGTGCGGCGTCCCCGGATGGTGGTGCCGTCCCCGCTCCCCCAGCTGTGGGCGGCCGGTGCCCCACGCGGCTCCAGCACAGCCGTGTCCTCTCACCTGTGCCACCCACAGGCTCTCGAATCACCTGCATTTCCTCCTGATTGACTCCCTAATTATTATTTTAAAATGGTCGGAGTTCATCCCCCTAAGGCAAAATTCTTATGACATTAAGAAGGAAAAGTGCAAGGAACATGAAATAGTTTGCAATAATGTTATCTAATGTACTATCTGAACAGAGCCAGGCACAATCGGAATATTGCTTCCACTTCCTTCATGCCGCTTTCTATGAAACAAAGATTGTACCTAACTTCTACCTCCTTCTACTGACCTGTATCTTCCTGCAACAAATAATCTTTGGCATGAAGTTATACTGCAGCCAGAAGTCTTTATACAGCTTTAGTCTTTTCAACAAATGGGATTTTGAAATAAAAACATTGGTATTAATTTTTACAGACGTAGTTTGCACTACAGCTACATGAATGCCAGTGCATGTGCTGAAACAGAACGTGGGGAAACCCCGATCTGCAGGACTGGTCGTCAAGAGAAAACCCCCGTGACCTCATGGGGCTCGTGCTCCGGGGTGCGCGAGGGCTGCAGCAGCACGGGAACCGCAGCTTTACACTGACAGCAGCTCATTGACTTTCAGAGCTGACCGAGGTGAACGGATTTTCAGGAACCTACGACTCAATTGCTTGTTGAAAAACCTACTTGTAAGCTGCAGATCACCGGCTGAATAAAATAACCAGTACTTTAGCCCTGCGCGTGCTGGAACATCCCCGTCCTGACTGTGCCACAGAAATTCTTCAGTTTCCTCACCCAAACCAGCCAGCCAAGGTTTGCATTTTCCTACAAATGCGGGACTGATCTGAAAAACCTCAAGTCCATCATTGGTGAAAATAGGTCAGAAAGCAATTTCTTATACAAGTACTTGAAAACAGCATAAGCTGTAAACATAATAAATTCATTTGTCCTGTGAAGGCTGGTCTGGAGGCACACCGAAAATGTGCAGGAAAGTTCACAGGCATTCCAGCTTTATTAAACTGTTACAAAAGCTTTAAATAAACATGTTAAGTCTATTTTTGGTTAGTACTTTTTAAAAATCAGAGCAATCAACTTAAAAGGAAGCGTTACTGAATGAGAAGAAATGCTTTCCTAAATTATGTCTTATCTTTTATTCAGAACTTTGACATCCTAATCCGCTGCTTAATAGAATGACTTGAACTGCAGCAGCACAGGACTCTGCTAATAGTCTGATCTGAAATTCCATTTATCTGGGCATCTCCCAACGAAAGCAGGAGGCACTTCCATTCCAGATATGAAGAATGACGAGAAGAATGACGACAAGCTCCGTTCCCCCTCCCGCTGCGCTGCCCCAGGCACCGGCCGTCTGTCTGTCCGGCAGCACTTCCAGCAGTGCTGCCTCGGGCACCAGCCGTCTGTCTGTCCGGCAGCACTTCCAGCAGTGCTGCCCTGGGCACCAGCCGTCTGTCTGTCCGGCAGCACTTCCAGCTGCCATGGCTCCAGTTTACAGCTGCCAGGCACCCCCAAACTCCCTGCCCTCCAACGTCTGCCCACTGATGAACCCCAGCGCTGCAGAAAGGAGGAACTGGGAATAAGGGAAGTTTGGGGTAAGGTAAGATAATTCTAACAGAAAAGTTTAATTTGTGATTTACCAATTTAATACATAAATACCTAATCTGAGAAGTCCCTTAATCCATGACAATTTCAACAATGTATTAATGAGTGCTCAACACCATTTAAAAAATAAACCAAAAATTAAATAATTGGTTTATGAAATTCAGTAATATGGGAATTCAAGCAGAAACGTTTCCCTAGAGTGATCACTCTTCTCGCAGCAATTCCAATTCATGAAGCTTAAACTGCAGGTCCTAATTCTGGACATATCTGTATACAAGCTTAAACTGAAATCTGCAAGCAACACTATTTAAATAAATCCAATTATATGTTCAAAAGTAAATAGGCCTGTAAGTAACCGAACAGTTTTTAGTTGTGACTTCTACCATGGTTACATCCACAGCAGGGATGATGGTTGTATCTTAGAAAAGTGAGATGTCACATGGATAATTTATGAAAAGTAAATCTAAATGATTTCTTAGATAATTAAAAAAGCCCCAAATGACACATACGTACTTACATACCCTATTACTACAAATGTTTCTGAGCAGGAGTGCCAAGACAGTATAAATTAATGTATTAGCTGAAGGAAAAAATGACAGGTCCATTCCATTTCTAAGCTACCAAGCACAAGTAATAAAATAAAGGAAAAACAAATTTCAAATGGACACAGAGTACAACATCTGTTCCACGGGGAGGAAAGCAGGTTAAAGACAGAGCTAAGTGAATCCTTTAGCAACCTCCCTGCAGGGAAGAGAAATCTGACCCCAGGAAATAAATAAAAGTCACCCCAAAAGTGAACAAAAGAGGTGTTTGAAAAAACCAGAACACCATTCATCGCAGCTAACGACTTGTTCATTATGAGTGATGATGGATAAAGACTTCTCACGCTGAGATGAAATCAAGATTTATATGCATTGTTTCCTCTCCCAACTTGTGGGAAGATCATCATCATTTAATTCTATCTCTGCGGCCAGCGATGGGCATCCAGAGAGCGGGGGATCACACGGCGCAGTCAGCTGGCACCAGCTGCGGGAGCCACTGGCACATCTGGCGGCGGCGCTGCAGCCGAGAATGAGCCATGGGCCTGGCCAGGAAAGAGCCGTGGGCCTGGCCGGGAATGAGCCATGAGCTGTGGGCCTGGCCGGGAATGAGCCGTGGGCCTGGCCGGGAATGAGCCATGAGCTGTGGGCCTGGCCGGGAATGAGCCGTGGGCCGTGGGCCTGGCCGGGAATGAGCCGTGGGCCGTGGGCCTGGCCGGCGGCCAGAGCGTGGCCCCGGGGCTCGCCAGCCCCAGCCGCTCACTCCCCCCACCTCCACCCCCCCTTTCTGTTTTTACGAGAATCAGATTTTCATTGCTTCATTCAATTGCTCTCCTCTGCCATTTTTTACAGCTCTTATCGTTCCCTTGGAATATGGCCTTGAGACAGCTCATCCGTGTCCTTCGCTGTGTTATCTCTTCTAACTTTTATTAAAACTTCAGCTCTCATCTGAAGATAGCTAATTAAATCCATGACAGATTATACACTCGTTTAAAAACTGCGCTGAACTACTTTTTCTAAAGAGAACAGGGTTTATTTTCTGTTCCCATAGTTAAAACTAAGGGTATATAAGGAGGTTTCATTCATTTACAAAGACAAGATCCTTATCTTTACCCGGTATATAGATAGGTTTATATTAAAGTTCCTTTGTTGCGTGACAAGACTCGGTGCAATTTTTCACAGTAATTATTTCTTGTTGCTGGAAAGATCTCTCTGCCTTATACTTTTGAAATATATATATACACTACATATATGTGAATGCACATTTACACCCTGGAAAAGCATTGCTCTAAAATATAAATGCAAGTACTGTAAATTTTCTTTTTTTAAATGTTGAAATGCCTTCAACATAATAGTACTATTTTGACAACACTGCAGAAAGTAAATTTTTCTTTTTCTGTACACATAACGATGAATCCTTTAAATTATTTAAAATCATACTAAGCATCATTTTCTTACATAAATTAAAAGTATAGCAATTCTATCAAGGACTGGTCTTACTGTACTTCCACCCATCATCTCAAACTACCACTAGCTGGACCTGAATGCAAATGGCTTTGTTATCATAAATAAATATTTGCAGTAATGGATACACTGCTCTGCAGTAAACATTGTGCAGCTCCTCAGCGTCTGCTTTGCCGGTATCTGGAACGCAAACCTGCATACGGAACCACTTCCGAGTGGTGCTGGAAATCACAATACCCGCTGAAACAAACAGCGTCTTTCACGACAGTTAAAAGAGATATAAAATATGCTCATGGAAAAATACCCTACCCTCTAGAAAAGACGATAAATAACCCACCTGAGCCTCTCTGTGATCCCTTCCTTCTCTTTAAGGCCTTTTGTAAGATATCCTTCATGGTGACCTTCATACTGTCCACCTGAATAAGTGAGAATCCATGAGCAGCATTTCTGCAAGACAGATGCACATGCATTTTTACAAAATAATCATCATCAGGCAGCTCACTGCAATTTTTGTTACTTTGAAGCAAAGGACTTTTTAGGCACAACCATGAGCAACCTTGTGCTATAAAAGTTAAAAGGAGAAACTGAGCAAGCTCCCTTAGAAAGGCCGAGACAAAAACAGAGAAAATGGATGGAGATTCAAGGTGTGCAAGGATTTTCCTAATTTATTTTTGATCAATTTGTGTTCAGAATTTAAAAAGAAAAACGAGCAAATGTACCTGTGGAGCTCCTCAAGTACTCATTGTGAAGTGTCTGCTGGCATTTCTCTGTGCATACAAGAGAACCACTTGCAATTGCATTTTCATATGTGTCCCAATGGCAGATGTAACAAAATCATTAAGGAGAAGCAAAGAACAACCCTCAGAAAAATAACAGCAGCTTGTCAGTGCTATTAATGTAGAGCGTTATTTCAGATGTAAGTAATCGCTTTCTTTGGACACATTTGGTGAACTGATTGAAGGTTTAGGACAGGGGGTCGTGTCCCGGCATTGCCCGCAGGGGGGATGTTACGGGAGGCACCGCCAGACACTGAACGTGGCATCACTGGGGAAGCAGAGAGGTTGACAATATAACGGAAAAGATACTGGATTAATACATCAGGCAATTTTGCCCCTTAGACCTTGCAGTCAATCTCTGCTGGTGTCAGTAGATGTCACTGCAGTTAGCACGGAAACCCGAGAGCTGCTGGGCACCCACGGGAGAGATCTGCGCTGCACGGAGAAAACTGGATTGCAAAGCTATTTAGACAGGAGGAGGAGCTTTTTATCTGGCAACTGAGAATTTTAATCAGGGAGTAGAGCTCTATGTGAATATTGCAGCTGGAATATTTTTAAAAGCAACTGGCAGTCAAAAGCAATCCAAGCAACACAATTACAACATTAAAAGCAAGACCATTTACATGTCACTTCAAGACACAAACGCTGGGAATACAGTTTGAGTTCAGCTCACGGCAGATGCGGCACCCCCAGCCCGTGCTGTGACACGGCCCAGGTGAATAAATGCCGTCCCCGAGCCCCCAGCAGACACTGACCCTCTCCCTGTGTGACACGGTGGCCAGTGACCTCCCGCCTGGGCCCGCGGCGGCCCCAGCCACGGGGCGGCAGCTCCGCCACCCGCCGCCCCTCTGCCCGCCCGCCGCGCGGAGCTGCCGCGTCTCACCCGCCAAGCTGCTGCACCCAACGCCAGAGCGGCTGGAGTGGGCTGGAGAGACGGGCAAGGAACCCACCCGGGAGGTCGCTGCTGCAGCACCGAGGGCGACCAGGCCCGCAGGCCGGCGCACCAGAGGGGCCGGTTCTCAGCATCCCCGGGCCCAGCCCCACGGCACACAGCCCCACGAGTCACCGCTACTCAGCAGCGTTTCCCTCCCATCAGTCCTCAGTTAGTCTCATCTGAATTTCATCCTCACTTCCCTTTGTTCCTGGCAAAATGAAGCTGCCTAAAAGCCCCAAATTTATGTTCTCTAGAACATTTATTATTTATAACTCTATCTTACTTGTCTTCGATCCAAATATTCCCAGCCTTTTCATGCATCTACTTTTCTCCCCTCTATTTCTGCCCTGTGTTTAATACGGAAGAGGCAGAACGGAGCCCGCTGCTCCCGGTGAGGCGGTGCCACCCCGGGCAGCACAAGGCCTCGGGGTTGAGACCTTCGTGAGGCCTCCCCGGGGCGCAGATCCCCCCGACGCTGCTGCACGGCCTGGCGCCCGCACGGCCGCTCGCCCGGCCTCCCAAACCGACCTGCTAGCTGAATTCAGCAGAACTTCTTCAACCGAAAAACCTCTTACACAGTTATGCTATAATTACTAGGAGGAAACTACCTTCGCCCTTTTATTTCAATGACATGATGTTTGTCGATTAAGTGCTACAAGAAAAGCCTTGCACACTGAACCCAACCAGCGGAACCCCGATTCAAAAGGCATCTGGCACCTTCAGGCAATTCATATAACGTCTTGCAATACAGAAAGGCGGTTTCACAGAACTGCAACCAAAATACAGGAAAATAAATGCACCCGGGTGCATCTGGAACCTCCTGAAAATGAAAAATTGTCTTTCAATTTCTGACACTTCGGCTGCTAAAGAGCACATGCTGCTGTTGATCCTGCTCATGTTTCAGGCCAGCCCAACTCGGTCAATTCTTTCTGCTGAGCAGCTGGCCTGGGAGCTGTCACAGCCCCGCTCCTGACACGGCTCCTCACTCACGCCTGAGCCACGGCCATTCTTTGCCTCAGAAGCTGGATCTCAGCCCAGAACAACCTTTAAAAGTTTATTTTACTGATCAAAGCGAAATAAGAAAAACCTCTGTGTTTTACTATATTTAGTGTGCTACCCAGGCAGCGAGATTTTGGCAAGAGCAGTGAAATGTAAAGAGCACCCCACATTTGTAAACGTCTGGATATTTGCTCTGGGATCGAGCCAGAGGGTCTGGACGGCCCGTCCCAGCTCAGGGCACGACTGCCCGCGCTGCTCACCGAGCGCGCAGCGCTGACTCCCCCAGGACACCACAGAACCTCAACCACCACATTTTAGCACTCGGTAAATCCCCAAACCTGAGCCCATACCAAACAGACTGACATTGGGCCAGCCCAGGAGCCACCCCGGGACCCCGAAGCCCCGGGCCCCAGCCCCGGCGTGGCACAGCCCCGCGCAGCACTGCCGCACGACCCACGCGCCCCCTGCCAGCCCCCCGGCTCTGCCCGCATCGGTACCGTGCGCGGACTGGCCCCTCTCAACCCACTTCCAGCGTACTCTTCATTACAACTATAAATCACATGTTTTGGCTCACTCTGCTAACCTGTGATAACTTGAAGTCAACGCACTAGAAAACGGGACAGACAAGCAGATCCTATTCAATCAATTAAAACTGCTGCTTACAAATTGGAAGCCGAAGAAATTCCTTAGCTTGTATTTTCTGTCATTTTGCAAAAACATACCTGGGTGACAAGGTTAAATCAAGCAAAGGAAATCCCTGGCACTTATCATCCACAGGCATTACTGATAAATTGTGCAGTGGAGGAATAAAGGATTACCTTCTGTATTTTTTCATTACACTTTTCTTTTGTTACAGAATACATAAATCCATTGTGGCACAATGTAATATGTATCATCGTGCTACACCTGTGGACGTTTCATAACGGCTGCCATGTCTGTGCAGTCAGGAATGATAAGTGAACCACCCGTGAATGTTAATGATAGTGATCATTCTGCGGTAACTTGGCTTTCCATCTTCTTTTACAGCCCCGGCGCTGGAGCCAGGGTGGCAGGGTTCAGGGAGGAAAAAGCAAACAGCACAGAGGGGAGAGCTGCGCCGAGCGGTGCTGCGGGCTGGAAACGGGCAGGTCCTCTCCACGGGCTCCCTTGGAGCGACCAGATGAAACCCCAGCACTTAAAGGACAAAAGGCTTCTGCCCTGAATGAGGAACAAACTTTTCCAAAAGCTGCCTTTCCAATCTGGACCTTTTTTTTTTTTTTTTAAATCCTGAGGTAGAATTTATATTGCTTAAGAGTTTGACAAAAATAATGGTTGGCATGGTTGAAAGTGTCTGTGAATGACTAATAACAATTTCCTCTTGATCAACACAAAGTCAAAGTTAAGACAAAAACCCCAGCTGACGCAATACACTTAATTTAAGCTGGGTCATTTTTAAGAGAAAGTGCACAGTAATATGAAGCAGAATAACTATGCCAGCCACAATTTTTATCCTGAACCTAAATGATCTTGCTTTTGTGCCTCTCAGGATAGCCTTGGATAACTCTGTGCACTCTTGGATTTAACTGGCTGTATTTTCACACTACTATAGGCTATAACCGACATCTAACAATTCACCCTCCTGCTCTGACTCCTTTCTTGGGGTCCCGCCCCTCCCTGTTCACTATCCTGGCAGCCAACCTGCTTAACTCTGGAAACTACATTAGCTTTCTTATGTTTGAATTTTATTAATATTCTAAAATATATTTGTACATTACTTACGCCCATGTAAAAACTGATAGCAAGCCTTTTGGGGAGTGCTTCTATAATCTAAGTGAAAAACATATTTCAAAGCTTTGAATTGAATTTGCAAATGTAGTATGAAAGCCTTATATTTTAAAAGTGTTTCAAACCTTAATCTATCAGGTATAGCAGAAGTGCTGCTTTGAAAAATACATATATAATAGTCAAAGCAATCCAAACATAATATCAAAACAGAGCAGAGGAACTGTAAGCCAAATTTCCTCTTTGTGCCAACTGGCAGCTGAGCTACAACTCCTAGAAACACCAATAGATCGAGTATGTCAAGTTGTGATAATAACATTTCCAAGGGAAAGAACCCCCGTGACAGTACAGGTTTCCGTAAGCTGCCTGTGGGCACGGCCCACCCGGCAGCCGGCGTGCTCCGGAACGCCACGCCGTTTGCCGCCGGGCTGCGCGAGGCCGCGGCTGCCGCTGCACAAAGCGCCGCTTCCACAACCACCACAGCTCGCTAGACTAATGGGCACTGAGGAGCCAGAACGACTGCCCTCCGTCTTCTCCTTGTGTCACTTTGCCAGAGTCCTTGGAACTTGCCAAATTCGGTCATGCCTGCTTAGCTTGCTCGACTGATTGTGCCAGAAAAGAAAATAAGACACAGATGTATTTGAGCTCTTTGAGATGCCAGTAAGAGAGACAGCTAATGGCTTCATTTCGACCCTCCCCTACCAGCTGGGCACAGGTGGGGGGATAATGAGGTCCCTCTCCCTAATCAAACTCAATTATTTACTACTCTATATAGCCACAAAGACATTCACATTCAGCTCAGAATATAAAATGCACCGTGGGCTGATTCCAACCACCACCACTGGGTATTTATAACCAGCTCAAGTGGCTGAGAGTTTGCATTGGCAGCAGTTGAAGTGTATGAAGTTCTGGGCAAACTGTTTCTGCTCAAACATGTCCTGCTGAAACGGGGTCCCTGTGAGGTTCCGTAACTGCACAACGTCTGAAAACACATCCCATGGGCGGGACAGGTGAGAGCCGACGTGAACCACCACGCTTCAGCACGGAGCTCCGCAGAAGCATCAACTTTTCTCAACGGTGATTCAGTATTAATAAACATTACACAGCGGTAGCTGAAATACTTCAGCATAAGGAGGAAAAAAAAGAGATGCAACACATAAGACCACAATTACGTGCAGTAGTAGGATGACACGGAAGCAAGATGATGTAGAATTTAAAACAAATCCCTACAAAAATAAGACAGCACACACATTTAAACTCACAGTAGTAACAATCTTTTGATCAAGTGATGATCAAGTAATTCTCTATTCTAGGGGACACATTAAAAATGATAATTTAAATTGAATTATTTACGAATAACTATTCACATAGGAAGTACAAGAAATTTCAAACTAACACGTGGACAAACAAACCCTCTCAGAGAAGCACTGCTTCCTGTGATGCAGTTGTCCTATTTCTCATCAGCAGGACCTCCCAAGTTAGAAGGAAGGTCCTCACACGAGCACAAACTGTGTTAAGGCAAAATATTTGCCATTTCTTTTGCAGGATTGGCAGCTGGACCTTGATCCTGCTCCCAGCAGCCACCAGGGTCCCCGGGCTGCACACGGGAACACCGCTCCAAAACCTGCAGCCTCAGGTGTTCCCCGCGTTTAGATCCTAAACCCTACGTAGGTACCGAGTGCAGGCAACAGGGATTTGGGTAGCAGGCAGTTGAGAAAGACAGACTTCTAATAAACACTCACGATCCTTTTTGATTGCACGGAATTTACTACTTTGTCTATCAGGCTTTGAAAGAAGATTTTGAAGTCTCTCATATGTGGAACACCCAAACACCATGAGTACGCTTTTTTTTCTCTGCTAAAATTCAATACATTTTCCCAAAATAGTTTAAAAGTGACTAGCAAGATCAGTTCTTAATACCTGTCAAAAAGGGCTCTGGATATCCAACATGAATGACTTCATAATTTTAACTCTCTGAAGCTATTATATACATTATTTCATTTATTATTCAGAACAGATTTTTCATAAATAAGCAGCATGGCCGGAGCAAAACGAAGATTATGAGCTCATGGCTTGTGTAAATTCCAAATATTTCCTAGCAGCAGTGCAATAGTTCAATGTTCTCCACCCCCGTGTTCACGTCTGTAGTTTCAGACGCCCCGGGCTGGGCTCAGCCGAGCTGCTGCCGGCAGCGTCTACCCAGAGCGGGCACGGCTGCGCAGAACTGTCCGCACAGGCGGCCCCTCCGCGTCCTGCGTCCGGCTGCAGGACAGCAGAGCAGCGAACAGCGCGGGGCGGCAGGGCCGCGGCGTTTCCATACTCACATGCGCACGAAGAGCGACTGCTTGGCCGCCAGCCCGGGGGACGAATACTTCTCCACCAGCGCCAGGGTGCTGAAGCCAAACTTGTGAATGGGCTCGTTGGAGTCCAGCGGCGGAAAGTCCGTGTCCACCTCCCCGTCGTCCTCGGCGATGTGCAGGCAGTAGGCGTTGACGTTGTCGCTGAAACACAGAACAGGGTCACTCGGGAGGGGATCCAGGCGGCCGAGCCAGTTCAGCCCCGCAACACCAGCTGCTAAATGCTGTAGAAAACCCATCGGCAGACATGCCCGTCACAGGAGTAATACACTTAAAGGCCACTGACGGCATGTATTAATGTATAAATATGTCCCAACAAAGTCCTCACGTATCTTGCTACCACAACCACGGGGGAACAGGAGAAATCCCAAAACCTCAGAGCAAAGCTGTGAGTCCTCTCCATCATTAGCTGTACTGCAAGGAAAAGACTGACGGCGATTAAAATACACCAAAGTTATGAAAGTTTCATGACTGCATAAAGCTGGAAGCAATATTTCTCCATTTAGGAAAATATATTTCTTTATATGACCATTACATTCTAGAATTGAAGACGAACAAGCAGTGTCTATTTTCTCACAGAACAAGCAACTGAAAAGTTCACTGAACATACGCTTGAAAAGCCGAGGAGGCTCCTGGGCAGGTAAACAGCATAATAAACGACAGAAAAAGTAAAAAGTCTGTTCAACATAGTACCAATGACTAGTAGAAAAGCTGCCTTTTCTAAATATCTAAGAAGTCAGATCACTATTAATAAAACTAGTTGAAAATTGGTATAGACTAACACGCAGAACTAAATAACACAGAAAGCGTTAAAGAGTGTGAAGGAAACATGGAAGCAGAGTCTGAGCCCCTTTCTTCCAACAAACAAGAGCCCATAGGGAAATAACTACCTATATATAGCAAACAGTATTAATAATATTTTCCTAATGTTAAAATCTATTTCAAATGCTAATGTGCAAGCTACTGAGTTGAATAAGTGTTCTTATTGTAAATGTGCCACATTCAGGCACTTTCCACAGCCGTGAAGTGTGGCAGCAATGTTCATGTGGCAGCGTCTCTCTAAACTCTGCAGTTTAAATTTGGAGTTTTAATTGCATGATTGATGCTTAAATTAATTAATTGCAAAGTGTATGCTAATTGTTTAATTGGTCGCTTGATCTATATAGATCATTTTTTGAATTAAATGAGTTGATTTACAAAGTTTATTGATTGGATGTGACAATGAATTATTTCGCTGACTACCTGATTTGCAATTTTCTCAATTAATTCACAAACCTTTGGTTGCAACTGTGCTTTATTGAGAGTGCTCAGTCTAGGTGATCTATATGCATCTTGTCAAAACTAAGACATTTATTATATAAAACAGGTAATAATGATGCATTACTATTAATGTAAGCTGTAAATTTGCTAACAAAAAGGTAATGCAGCAGTGTTTGTCTCTATGAATTTTGGAAATTTTGCAATACTATTAAAGAAACTTTCATGAGTCTCTGGACTGTCATGAACAACTGGAACATTGCTGTAGAATTAATGTTTAACTTCTTCCAAGAGTGCTTAATTAACTGTTAGGGAAACGGGTGAGAAGTGGCGCTGGGGAGGGAATTCTGACAACCCAGGGCTCCCACACCCCGGCTGGTGTTTGCGGAAGGAGCTCAACAACAAGGCTGTGAATAACAACGGGAAATGCCTGGCAGGATTTTGGGGTCCTTCTCTTATTTGTTTAGATTTCTAGGAATACAGAGGCCAAGCTCTGCACGTGCCCCCTGCCCAGCTCAGCGTCACGCAGAGTCCCCCCCGCTGCGAGATGTCCCGGCGGAGCCGCCACCGTCACCGCCACCATGAGCGCCACGCTCTGCCCCGTGGTCTCACAGCGTTCCGTGTGCAGCCTGCTGCATGCTTACAGCTCTGTATAAAGAAAGCGAACATTTTCATTTGGTGCTGGAGGCATTTGCATAATTCTCATTAAAGCCGGAGGAACACGCAGACGTGCAGGCAACAGAACGCAGCCAGCATGGTCTCAGAGCAACCCCAGCGCCAAAAAAAGGGGGTGCTGACAACAACTTATCTGCCGCCGATGATACTGAAAATACCCAATGGCGGCTGAAAGCCATAAATTCAAGGGGTTACAAATATCTTCAAACATGGACTGGGTTCCTGAACACTACACAGAAAAAACAGGTCCAACGGGTAAAACCGTTCTGCATCTTGAACCCCCACAGGGTGAGATCCAAGTCCTGGACTTGAGGCTCCAAACTACAACATGCAAAGTCTTGAGAAACCGAGTTTACTATGGACAGGAAGTAAAAGTACAACTGCCAGACTGAACAACATTCCTAACTTCTAAAAATAGTAAGTTTATTTGAATTTTGCATCTCACTATTAATTTATTCCTAGAAAGGGATTTTGTTCATTTTTTGCAGGTGGAATCATTAGAGCACGTCTGTCGGGGCTTGGCGAGAGAATGGTCCAGTGGGTCATGACCAAAGCTCATATGTAAGAGGCCAAGAACAGGGTTGCTAACTCTGTTCCTCAGATCAAGACACTGAATAGAGACAAACATAATACAATTATAATAAAAAAAGGCAGCCTAACTGAATACAAAACGTTCTCAAAGCTGTCAACTAGTACTCATTCATTTCAGACTCTTACATTTCCTTTTAGGAAAAAGAATTAGGCAGTAATGTATTCTTTTCCTAAAGACAGAGGGGTTGTTTCTCTTAATTACAAAGCCTAACACCTCCTCGTTATTCTCCAGTTGTATTACTAGTAGGTATATTTGTCATTCTGCATGCATTGCATATGAGATTTGAAGCATTCTCTATATGTATTTCAGTGAAGTGTCACAATGATCTCAATTATTTCTTTTTATATTCTAAACTGACTAAATCAGGAACAAATAGCAAATGTAGAATGTGCAACCTACACAAGCTCTTTCCTTATTTGGAAATGATGAGAATTAGTCTACAGTTAAATCAGCCCTTGCTACAGGACAGGCAGTCAGCAATGCTAAAAAAAGAAGATGGAGACATGAGAAATAATTAAGAACTACACAAGAAAGCAAACTTCTTGTAATCTTGAGGCTCTGCCCCTTTCTCTGAGCTTTGGTACCCAGATTCGCAACTGCTGCTGTTAAGACTGTTCTTGGGAACGCAGGTCTCCATTATTTATCTGATTATTTTTGCCTTGAGATGTGATTACATCAGACGGCCCCCTTGGTGACGCCCGCCCTGTGGCACATCACAGCACCGCATCCTCCATCTCCTCTGGCCGCGGGCAGCGCTGGCTCCTGGAACACACGGCATCGGGCCCGAGCTGCGCTCTGCTCCTCGAACACGGACGTGGGTCAGAGACTGACATCAGTGCTGTCTGAATTGTTAACAGATAAGCTAATCGCACACAAAGGACACTTTTTTGAACTTATGATACAACGAACAGAAACTAATAACAGCAAATGAAATGGCACCATCTGCAAATCATTTTATATTTCTTCTTCGGTGTAAAAAAATGACAAACGGAAGTGTTTAACCTCTGAAACATCTGGTAGGTTTGTAGAGAAGAGCTAAGGGAAATCCTGCATCCAGGGCAACATCCATGAAGCCATTTCCAAGAGGGGCTGCTTTGCCGGGTCACCCTGCATCTGCAAACAGAACCCGAATCGGGGCGGTTCAGCCGCCCCCAGCACGTCCCCCCCGCTGCGCTATGAGAGGAGAGAACGGCTCCGAGTGCTCAAACACCTGTGGAAACGCTGCAAGAGCAAACCCTACAGTTCAGTACCAAAACTGAGCAACACCGCCAAAAATGATGGGACATCCAACAAAAAATGTCACCATGACACCAAAAGAGATAAGATTTGTATTATTTTTACATAGAGCCGTTTCAAATTATGATTTATTTACAGATCCATGGTTTCATGTGCTTATCATTATACAGTACCCGGTACTTTAATTGCAGGAGAAATGGATATGGATGCACGTGTACTGCTCAAAAGGAAACTGATAAACGTGTAGGTTCTCTAAGATCTATCTATAAAAACACTGACATGGAAATCCATCTCATTACACAAAAAGGCTGCAGAGGAGAAAATGAGAGTTCAAGATGTAGTAAAGAAAGAGCATTACTTCAGCTTGGGTTCCCGGCCCTCGCTCGTGTACTGCCAGCAGATGAGGCCGATCAGGTCGTGCACCTTGGCGTTCGCTATCGTCACCACTGTCATGGGCTGCAGCTTGTCCTGGCTCGTGTGCAGTGGGAGGTAGACATCAATTTTTTTGGTTGCCGTTGTACCAACGTGACCCTGTCGAGAAAATATATTTCATTAGAATGTATAAAAGAAGAAGTATTGCAGAGCTAATACAAAATCCAGTACGGATGGAACTCTTCTCAGTAGAAAGATTAAATACACTGCTACAACTTAAAATTGGAAGAAGCTTGAATGTTTAAATTCCGATTCTCTGACTGCTGTTTAATGTACCTGTAAAAATAATACGAAATGTTTGGCAATGATTTCACAGATTTCCATTAAAAGTCTGAAGTTCACTGCAAGATCACATGTTCTTGCAGGATTAAAAAAAAAAAAAGTATAAAAAAGGTGGGATGGGGGAAAGAGAACGGACAAGGCTACCTAAAAAAAGAAACGTCAAATGTACTGCAGCCAGGACTGCGTTTTCAAACCAGTCATCTTTTAAACAGACAAAAGATTGCACAGCCTGATCCCCTCTTCAACAGCACCCTGATGTAGCTATATACCGCATCTATCTCTGTATGTAATCGGCCTTGAGAGAAGAAAGTATTGCTTGAATTAATCACTTGGAATTCTAAGTAACAGAATAAAAGGATTCAATACTATAAATCTATGATGAGAGCATAAACCAGGAAGTTAAATGCCATGTGCTAATTTCAACATATTGTTAAAAACCATTTGAGCCTTTGGTGTGATTATGAATTAGAGAAATAATAGGAATTGAAAGATTAAAGTTATTCATACTAGCATAGCTAAAAGTATTATTAAAATCCATCCAAATATAATGAATTTGTTTTTTAAGAAAGCATGTTCATAGTGCAGCTACCTCCCCTTCCCCTGTTTTTAAGGCGAGAGGGAATCAGGGTTTCTAAAAGGAAATGTTATATTCGGGACAGAACACTGGACATTCCATCACCTCGTCTGGATAAGCCCGAACCAGCCTCCGCATGATCCCCCGAGATCCCAGCCGCAGCACGACCTCACCTCTCCAGAGAAATCACCAGCACCACACAGCGACAGCGCTAAAAGACGCGGGATTAAGGAACTGGGCTGGCCCGGGCAGGGGCTCCCCAGCGTCCCAGGGCAGGGGCCGCGAGCGCCGCTTGTGCTGCCGACACCAGCGCCAACCCAGACCTGCTGCTTCAACTCCATTTGCACGTGAACGAGGAAACAGCAGTTATCATGGAAATTAATGTGACTCCTTGGCATGCTAAGCTGGTCACATATTTAAACCCAAGGATGGCAGAATCCTAAGTGATGCTTAGTCCTGCTAATAGAAAACTCAAGAAAAATGGACCACTAGATGTGGGACTCGAAGCCAAGGTTACAACCGACATACGCAGCATCAAACCAGGGAAGGGACACACGTGCCAAGAGCTGTAACTAATCACCAAAAGGATCAGATTATCCCATTAGCCGCTACTACAAGTACTGACTGATAAGCTCGTAACCCAACAAACACATGTATTTACACACTGAACGCCTCCTCGGGACTGATCTTACAACCGTCACAAACAGCAGGGAAATGTCCCTGTGCCACCTTTCACATGGCTTCTCTTTGGTCCTCGCCCCGCGCTGTGCTGGTGCTTTGTGGCTGCTGCTTTCCAAATCAATTCCTAGTCGCTCTTCCCCATCTCCATCCCTCTATCTCCTCCAGCCTGTTTCTACCATCTCACTTGCCCAAGCTCCCTGGGTCAGGAGCTGTGGGCGGTGGGACGAACAAAAGGGCTCTAACGTCTCGAGCGCCGCTGATGGGTTTTACACGGCGCCTGCGGTCGGTGCGTCAGGGAACCGTCCAGAACCAGCTTACACACACTACGGGAACCATAACTGCTCTTCTCTTCAAACCAAAAACTGTATTCCAACTGTGAACGCCGAGGAGAGCCAGAAGATAAAGTACAGTTACCTGTATTCAAAAAGGCAGCATCAAACTTTATTAATAGATCCTGTATAAAATTCAATGGAAAATCTATTCAGGGCCAAGGGCCTTACCATTCGGAGTTTCCTTAATAGCCTCCAATAAATCTGGGAAGCATAAAGGGGCTGTTAAATTAACATTTTCCTGATCTGTCACCTGTGGCATAGTTAATTTGTCAAAAAATTCTTTTAGCTTGTCACTGGACACTGTATATTCTGATAAATGAAGTCTGGAATAAAATTGACAAAATATCTCGTTAATTTTCTAGGAAATCACAAATCTGATTCCATTAAGCTTTTATTGTTAGAAATGTTATATTCCACCAGTCCTTTAAGGAAGCGAGGAGTAACTGGATACACAGAAAACATATAATAAATCATAGAAAATTTTCTTACTATTTTTATTAATGGAGTCTTTTAAGGCTACCTAGTGCTCTCCTACAGTCTGAGCCTATGAAAACTTCCCTTTGCTATTTCTATAGCATTTTCATCTCAGGCAAAGCAAAGATGTTTCATCATCTGCCATTCACTGGAGGGGACTGTGCAGCACACACAGGCTGGAAGAGCCAAAATCCAGAGAAGCAACTTCCCGAGTTATGGCTGATGCGGCGTGCGCAGAAACAGAACACCGCGCTGCTCCGGATTCCTGTTCGCTCTGTCCCTGCCAGCAGAATTCTTCCTGGTTGGCACGTTGCAGTTCTTTGGCAAATCCTTGTCTGCTGCTGTTCAAGAGCTCGACTTGATATTGCTGAAATGTACAGTCTGCTGAATTCTTTCTGCTTTCTATTTTTTCTAATTTAAATGAACCAGATCAATGTATACTTACACACTTTGATAATAAGCAGCAGCTAAGCTTAGAAGAGTTATTCTCATTAATAAACAGATTTCTTCTGAAAGAACAACGTGGTCTCTCAGACCACTGCTCCTGGGAATCCACGCTTCCCATTGCCAGCCACAAACCAGTACAGCGATGTTGGTGGGGATATAACAACAGGAGCTGGGCTAATTACAAGAACATAAGCAGCACCAACAGCACGTACGTATGTTGCTGGTACTTCCAGACAAGAGTATGAGTGAGGGACAGGACAGGCAAATGAACTCAAATCTTCATGAATCTTGTAGGACTGTATTGGGAGCTGTGCTGTTTAATTCTATAAATACTGGTTACTACAACTATGACAAGAAAACTGCATATAGAATGATCTTCACTGGCTACGTATAATTTTCGAAATATCTGTATCGTTAAATAATGTTCTGTAATATTAATAAGCTTTAAATATAAACACAGTATTAAAAAAAAAAATTAAACTCTATCAATTCTTTCAACACAACAAGTCTTTCTGAGATTTAAAATCAACTTTTAGTTCAAGTCCCGGAGGAAACGCCTCCCCCCAGCGCCAGCTGTGACTGCGCTGCGCAGGGCCGGGTGCGTGCCCGCCTCTCCGCGCCCGCCTCTCCGCGCCCGCGCCGCTGCGAACTGCGGGGCAACGCGCACACCCTGGCCAGAAACATCACCCGCACAGAACCCATTCATCTTCAGCAGGAATAATTCACTGCATCTTCCTGTACTATAGAGTTCTGTGACTAAATGTTATATCACTTTAAGATTAGATGTTCTAATGATATAATGCAAAGATTTTACTGAATCGTTATTTAGTAGGAGTCATAAAACCCTCTTAATATTAATCTTTCATGCACATCTAGTTTATCCAAAGTTAGCATTTAATTAGATGGCCTTGGCACGAATGAGCTTACTACTTTATTTGCTCAATCAGTATATGTCTCTTCGGTAATTATAATTAATTCAAGTCATTGACTCACCTCCCAGCAAACAATGCTAAACATTACACAAAATGGAAAGAAACGCTTATGCTTTTCCAAATGTAAAATTTCTTCTCACTTTTAAACTCAGTGAAATGTTTTTTGTTTTAGGTGACAGGGTATTTAATGTACTACGTGATCCAGCAATCACCTCCTAAACATAACTCACTGACATACGTATATAAACAACATATAGAAAATAGATGAAGGGGAAAAAATTGAACTATATTAACTCAGCATTTACAACACAAACAAAAGTTCTAACAGATTAGAGCACAGATGTTTATGGCAATACAAAGGACTATATTGTTCTAAGACGACCATTGAAAAGCATCATTTTCTAAGCTCTTGACTTTAAAAAAAAAATTTAGTGCAATTATTTCTTCATCCAAAATAAGTGAGAATGAAACAGTCATGTTCACTCGTAAACAAAATGGCTTTTGAGGGGCTGAGTAGAAAAAGAAGGGTTATCAAAAAAAACCCTCTATTTTTTTTTTAGTCTAAATGATCAAATACCTTAAAATCTTTCAGTAAGCACGTGGCACAAACCCTCCTCGGGCAGTGCACCATAACGACACACCGGCACGTGGTCCTGAGCGGACACGCAGCAAAGGCACGACGGACACGTTCATCAGGCTCATACCTGAGACCCTCACCCCTCGGCAGTGACACATGCAGCTGCAACCAGCAGATTTTGGTGGGGTGAGCAGAACAGCATCTAACATAATATGATAGTTAAATATCGATAACATAGTGTGTTCAATTTATGTGCATGGCATTAGAGCAGATCTGGGGAAAATGTCCATTCAGTCGCATGTGACATCAGTCCTCAGAGATATCAATACGATGTGCGATATCAATGTGATATCAATACTCAGAGGCATCCTGCAAAGTCTTAGTGTCAATATGAAAATCCAGGGTAGCTCTATCCCTGGTGTTCTCCAATGCACCATACCCTACTATGGTGAAACAAGAAAGGTATTTATTTCAGCAGGTGGCTAACCTTGCTGGTTTTCACTACTACAGCCCTATGACCACTGTGTTATTCCCAAGTCCTCTGTGGAAATGCGCTGGTGAGGTCGCTGGGACAGGACCCGCCGCCGGGGCAGGTTCCAGGCGGCGTCTGGCACGCTGGCCGGTCCCACCGGTGTTGGTGACGCCTCCGCGTTCCTCTCTGAGGGGCGATTCTCCTTTGTACCATCCTAGCGGGTGCTGCAGAGTTAGCACATCACAGTGTAAAATTCCATTAACATTGCTAAATACTTAATTTATCTTATTCACACTGTCACTATTCATAAAAATTTAACTCAGTAATTTCCTGTTACACAAAGCATAGCAAAGTATGAATATTTAACTACAAGGTAAAAACCACACTATTATTTTTTATTCTAAATTGTTGACTTCACTTAGCATGTCTGCTTTGTACAGCACCACCCTATTTTTCAATTAAAGGTCCAGATGTTTCAAAGGCTCCAGTAGGCAGCAGCAGTTATGAGCAATGCGTTATCTGCATCGCAATGATCACTACAACATCAGCTCCAGGCTGCATTAACATACTCATGTTTTATTCCAGCCCCTCCTAATGTACCAGTTAATTATACAACACACAGCTGAGAAACACAACCTCCCGCGCTGGACAGGCTCCTTCCACCTGCCACGGAGCGGGTCTGACACGCACCTCGAACTGCCCTTTGCACGCAGAACCACGGTCACGGATCCCAAATTACTGCCTGTTCCTTCTTGGCATTCACTCCCACAATTACTAAAACTATGTAAGTCCTGAGCAAAGAATAAGACTTACAATTCTTGTAACAGCATATTTCACATATTAACACATTCATTCATACAACTCCTTTTAAATCAAAAAATGTTTTACTTAAAGCGGTATGAATATGATTTCTTGTCAGTACTTTTTTCTGACAAATCTTACTTGGAAGGGAGGGAGAAACCCTGAGCCTGTTCCTTTGGCAGCCCAGGCCTGGTTTAGGTCGGTGCAGGCGTCGGGTTTAGGACGAATGGCTCCAGACCATCTATGATCCCCCGGCCCCACACACATTTCCCAGGCCAGCAGCTCAGCCCCCCCACGGCACTGGGAGAGGATGTCCTGGTGCTGCCCAGAAAACCGGGCGCCAAGCTCACCGTAACGGCAAACCGGGTGCTGAGCTCACCGTGACGGCAAGCCGGGCACCGAGCTCACCGCGACGGCAAACCGGGCACCGAGCTCACCGCGACGGCAAACCAGAGCTGTTCACCTCCACTATTGCTGCTGGAGAATGAAAACACGCATCCAGATTTATCAAATTACAATGGCTATAGCTGCAACAAAAAGGCATTCATTACACAAAACTATCCTTAGTTTCCACAGAGTGGCCTACTTTAGAAGAATTATTTATATTTTACTTAGTAATAAACACTACAATTTTATACTGAGGAATAGAGTTATTCTTTGTAATAACAAAATGCAACCAAACTTATAATTAAACCTACACCATAAACAGTACTTGTACGTTAAGAAATATGCCACGATACATTTTAATGAACAGATGCTATACAAGAGATAAATGTTTTCAGAAATATTCAATCCTTAGACAGATCAGGCTCTAATCCTATGCTTGTGTTGCACAAAGCAGACAGCTCAAGTTCCTCGAGGACATTAGCCAACCTTAGGTGGAACATTTTTAATACATCACTGTGTCACTTTTTAATGTGCCACAATCTATTAACCACATGGCAAACTAACAGGGATTTTTAAAATATGGGTTTTATAGCTTTGTGCTGGTGATTAATTAAATAAATAGCCAGCGTTTCACAAATCATCCCTCTAATTAGTCTAACCCAGACACTTTGCATTCACTGGCATCGTTGCCATCTGAAGCTCACAGAAGGGCAGTGGCGGGACAAGGCGGTGGCTACGCCTGCCGAGCACACCGGCATCGGCACCACAGCCCAGCACCGCGGCCCCGGCACCGCAGCCCCGGCACCGCGGCCCTGGCTGGCACCACGGCCCCGGTTGGCACCGCGCTCAGGCACCGCGGCCCCGGCTGGCACCGCGCTCAGGCACCGCGGCCCCGGGCAGAGGCCCCGGCCGCGCAGGTGCTGCCGTCAGCTGGAATGTGACTCCAGCTGCTTGGGAAAGATGTTCTGTGTAATTATTCTCTCTCATGCAGAAGGAAGCAATCGAGGTAACAAAGAAAACAGAGCTGTACCTGGAATTTGACCTGAAGGAGCAAAGTTGTACCTTGCAGAAAATGAACAAATAATAAAGGCAGATACTAGAAAAAATTTATGAGCCAAATGATACATTTTCTGTCAAAACATTTCAAAGTTGAAGCTACAACTAATTACATGCAGTCCATTCAAAGAAGCCATGCAAGTCTTATCATTAAAATGACTCAATTATCCTAAAAAGAAAGAGAAAATCATCTGTAAAACCTGCCTGAAATCTCATCATTTTTACTGTGCCTATGCAGACAGATCATCTCCCCCAGAGCTCAAATTAAACTCTTAATAGTGAATATGTTCAAGTTTTACTACAGGATTTTCTCCAGATTGTTATTAACTGGATTTTCCTACCTGGGAAGGTTTTTATATGGAAATATGTTCTGCAGTGTTTGGTGACACTATCACAACAGCTTCTTCCCCTCTCAATTTAAAATCCACCAGAGACAGAAGACGCTGCAGCAGCCAGGCTGCTCACCCAGCTGACTTCTGCCTCGGCATCGGCCGCTGAACCTGCCCCTCAAACCAAAGGCTCCTTATCCTCGGCGTGGTATCTGCAGCATTCGGGGTGCTCCAACAACACGTCCCACCCGCCTGGCCGGGGAAGGCGCCGGGGGCGGCACGGGATTAAACACGCAGCCGTGAGAAAATGATCTGTGATAAGTAATCCAGGGCTGCTTACGCCAAGAAAAATTACGTAGAACTTGATTTGGTTATATTAGTTGTCAGTGAGGCATGTTTATTTAATCAAACTAAATTTAAACAATTGCACTCCCAGCAATATGGTCGAAGTTTCTGCAGTTCAAAAACTGATTAACAAAAGAATAAATGCCCATGTCCTCTGTTAAATAAAACTACTTGCTCTTCAAAAAGAACAGCATCCAGTTCCTAGAAAAATCCTAAATGCTCGTCAGTGAGAGATGTCTCAGCGTCTCCTTCCCTGCGGAACCTTACACGGGAAAAACAAGACCATTATATTGTCTTTATTAATTCTGAGTGGGGAATATTTAATAGCATCTTAAATAAATACATAAAAAATTAAGAAAATCTAAATTGTTTTATTCTTGTTTCCGTTGTCAATTACCACTCCATTCACATTTAACGTTTAACTACAAAACCAGAATTCTTTGGTTATCGATATTATGGTGCTTGAACAGACCTAGAAAAGAGTCATTACCCTGTAATTAGTGCCAATGCTTTAACATTATTTTTCAAGTTCAGAGGTCACAGTAAAGGCACAGTCTAAAAGACAGTCCTCCGAACAATTAAAAAAGTACTTATCTCCCTCAGAATGTTTTCTCCCAAAGAACATGTTGAATACACATATCCAATCCTCTTGCAAACAGCAGACATTAAAAACAATTGCTAATAAAACATGTCCATATTTCTTGGCCTTTAAGAACCTTAACTTGTGAACACGTTTTTCATTTGTTTGATCTGTAATTAAGGGAAAGATGACATTAGTAAATTGATAAAAATCAATTACACAGAATAAAATGCGATATGATTCAGCCAAAAGATTAACAAGTGCATTATAAAAACTATTTTAAAATTCTGATCTGATCTCAAGAGATTTTAAGTGCCGTTTATTTTAATCAAATCGACCAGCAGCCCCTCTAAGATCACTCAACGGCATCTTCAGTACGGCATCAGCATCTGCATGTTCATATTCTTCTTTCAAAACTCGGAAGCATCTCTGGGTCCATCTCTGGGTCCCTCTCCTTGCCCCATCACAGTACGGAGAAGAGCAAAGCGAATTACGTCCTCACGCGCAGCACAGCAAATCAGTTAAATTACACCTGTATTTCACCAAAGTTGTACGGAGTGCAAACAACATTACTAACTTTTCTAATTTCATACTCTAGTACTCCTAAGTAA